>NC_048299.1:229786482-229933982 GCF_013100865.1 Trachemys scripta elegans | reverse complement strand
ACTTTAATTAGATTTCATTATAAACAAACAAATGTCAACCATAATTATAAGCTCCTTGGTTTAACCACATATTATCCCTTTTCAAACAAACTTGATGTCAGACAAATTAAAATCAAGCAGCCAGCAATTTTGAGTTGAATTTTACATGATCTGCCAGTAACCTGATTACTTTAACTTCAATATCATTACAGGAAAAGTATTTCAGGAAAAATAATTACAAGAATTCCAACAGGAGACAAGCTTAATTGTATTGATTCAAAAGATGCATGTCTATAGGAACCATGTTGAAGGAATAATGTTATCTTAAATCTACAGTTACTATTAAAATGAAATTGTCTGGCATGAAAAAGGCAATTTGAGATTGGTGTCTGGAAAACCAGAGATACAAAACTAACTGAAATAATTATCTTTACCCAGTTATCTTATACTTTAAGCAACAAAATATCAATGTGGAACAACTTCAAGGCATGAATGAAGGTTTGCAGGTTTATTTACTGACTGGTGTATCTATTAGTACCAGGAACAAGTGGAGCTGTCAGGACATAATGAAGGTAAATGATTAGTTAGCACTGAGACTGAGCTCTTCTTCAATGCAATAAGAGTTAATTAAAGTTTACCACTAAACATCAACCAAAGCAGGATGTTGATCAGGTTTCAGCATTAAGTGCAAACAGACAATGGTTGGCAGCAATTAGTGCAGCTATCAAATTACATGCAATGATAATTATACATTTAAAATAGCTAACGGGCTTGTGGGGGGAGGGGAGAACCTAATCAGCCCTCTTTGACTATATATACTTGAAGGGCAGGAAACAGGTATCAGATATTTCACTTTAACACTGTAAATCAATAGAATTAAACAAAAAAAGGTTGTACAAGTACATTATCTGAAAGAGGACAATTCACTGTACATGAAATGGAAGAAATCTGTAGACAACTTCTAACAAAGATAAGTACTAGTTAGATCAAATAAATTACTTTGCTGCTGCCACTCACAGTGACACCCGTAAACAAGCAGAGAAGTGTTTGGGGTTTAAAGGCCAGTGGCTGCAACTTTATTACAAATTTCTACAACAATCTCAAGGTTACCTGGTATCTTTAGTCCCTGGGGCCACGTTCATATCTCTGTGAAGGCCTGAAGCCCGTGACCACAAAGGGGAGTTTCATGTGCTAGCTGCAAACCCACTCCAAAGAAGACTGGGTTAACGTGAGACAATTACCTGGTATCTGAGCCAGAGCCTAAGGCTCTTCTGCACACCCATTTCTCTCCACCCCCTGCAGTCAGCATGTGTTTTAGCCCTGCCTGCTCCTAAACTCATGGATTTGGGGGGGAATTGGATTAAGAATCAGATCACCCACTTTCCCTCCCAGTGGAATATGCTTAACAAATTGTGAAATACATAATTACTAATAACTCCAAATACACTAAATGCCGAAGCCTCTCTCCACCACATCATAGCCCTGCTGCCAAGGCCTCAAACTCAACCATGATACAATGGAGACAAGGTGAGTGTCTCTTATTGGACCAACTTCCGTTGGTGAAAGAGACAAGTTTTCAAGCTTCACAAAGCTCTTCAGGTTTTGGAAAAGGTAAACCAGAGTATCACAGCTAAATACAAGGAGGGATGATTGTTAAGCTTTAACACGTTACAAGAAACCACTTAAAATGAAGTGGGCAATTAACACCTCTGCAGTCATAGGACAAAGGAGGGTTGGTAGGTTACAAATTGTTTATTCCTAGGGGAATTCTGTGTCAAAAAATTAAAAATCCTATGCACAATATTTTAAAATTTTGCTAAATTCTGCATATTTTATTTGTCAAAATAATTCAATATAATCACACCAGTTTCAATTATTTTGGTAATTTATTTCAAAATACCTGTCAGCAATTATGTCTGCAACAATACAGACAACAAAAAAGATTCAAGAAATGCTTCCGACAAATAGATTCCTTACTAGGCATATTAATCCAGAACTTTAAGTAATAATTGATGTAAACTACAATACAGACACGTATTTCCCTCAGAAGCAATGCAAAAGGTTGCGGGAGCTTGGGGTAATGGAGGAGCTGAGGGAGAGGGAAGTAATTGCTGGGAAAGAGCCTGGGTATGAACTTGGAGGGTTGTTGGGTGTGGGTGGGAAAAGTATGGAACAGTTTGTTTCTTTGGGGGAGGAGGTTTGTTAGGGGGTCTCATACAGATCCTGGCTGACCCCTAGCCTCTCTCATTCAGTTGGGCCCATCTGCTCCTGTCCAATGTGTCCCTGTGCCCCCCATACGCCATACCCATGTGTCCCTGCACCCTCTTCCCCATGTCCCTGCACCCCCACTCAGCCCCTTCCTCTTGTCCCCATGTGTCCTTGTACCCCCACTCTCATTCAGCCCCTACCCCAGTCTGTCCCCCTGCACTAGCAGTTCTGAACCCCAGACTGTGACCCTCCCCCAGCAGCCCCATGTTGTCTGCCCCCCACATATCCCATGCCTCCTGACCTGGCCCCATGGGCAGGGTGCTGTGAGGAACCCAGCCTCTTCTCTTCCCTATCTGTAGCTTGCTACTCCCGCCTGGGAGCAGCTGCTCTCTGTTCTGGTGCCACAGTGGCCCCTGCTGGGTGAAAGGTGTAACTGCAGCACTTCTTGGCAGAATGGATTTTCTGCTGAGGAAAAAAAATCTGCGTGGCATATGAATTCTGCAGTGATTCAGAATTCCCCCAGGAGTAAAATTGTTGTAATGAGCCATAAAACCAGTGTCTCTGTTGACACTATGATTTTTTAGCATCTTGCAGAGCTATGAATTTAAGTTCACAAGCTCGTCTTTTGAAGGTGTTGTGCAGGTTTCCTTCGAGGACGAGGAATGATAGGTCAGATATTGACTGAAAAGTTTGACTTTGTGAAAAGTATTCGCCCACCGGTGATAGGGTGATCTGATGGCAACCACGACCAAGTTCAATAGCAGTATATCACTAACATCTAGCCTTTACTTTTGGCACCAGCTAAATATATGAAAGGAAAATGAAAACCTCCCAGCACCAGCACCACCATGCTATGAGGAAAAAATGTCTCTCAACCCTGTGCAAATCAGCAAGAATCCTGAGTCCCCTGAAGTGAAGACACAACCAATGCCTCACAACTGCTATTCCAAGATTGGTGAAATGCTAGGAGAAGGGGCAAATACTCTCTTCAGGCCAGACACCTCCATGCTTTGCTTGAGGCACCCAGAAACAAGCCAGGAGGACTGGTGTTTGAACACACCTAACACTCAAACAATTCCTGAGCTTACTCTGCCCACTAGCCAATTCAGAGATAAAAGGAAGATGGCTGGCTCCTACCAGCCCAGAAAGATGCAGGGACATGACCATCTGAGCCACCTCCCTATCTTGGCATCAGCTGGATGGGCCTGGCAAGTGAAAGCCTCATTTCTGTTAAGGTGTTCTCAACCTGGGGGTTGTAAACAGGTGACAGAAGGCTTTCCCTTGTCTTTCCCATACGTTAAAAGGGAGGAGGTCCCAGTATGGAAAAAGGGATTGTAGTAATTTAAGAACCGGGGGACAGACCATTAAATTAAAAGATGTCAAATTCAAAACTGATAGAAGGAAATTCTTTTTTATACAATGCTGGATATGTGGGACTCATAGCCACAGGACATCACTGAGACAAAGAACTGAACAACAGTCAAAAAGGGATTGGACATTGGATAACAAGAATATCCAGAGTTACCATACTAATGTTAACAAAAATTTTGAAAGGGATATTACATAAGAACGGCCATAGTTGGTCAGACCAAAGGTCCATCTAGCCCAGTATTCTGTCTTCTGACAGTGTCCAATGCCAGGTGCCCCAGAGGGAATGAACAGAACAGGTATTCATCAAGAGGTCCATTCCCTATTGTCCATTCCCAGCCCCAAACCTCATCTCTTCAAGGCTTAAGCCAATCTCTATCTATCAGAGGCCAGGATGAGACCTGGTATGTTCAGCAAATTATCTCACATCCGACTACTGGGGTTTCTTGCACCTTCCTCTGAAGCATCTGGCACTGGCCACTGTCAGAGACAGGATACTAACAGACCTCGGTTCTGATCCAGTATGCCAATTATCTGTGGTGTGAATTAAACTTTCAGAGTGAGGAAATGCTACTGTGAGGAGTTTGAGCATCTTATTTTTTGTCTGAACTAAACAATGCAACAATCCTACATCTTGGCAGGGAGTTAGACTAGGTGATCCTTGTGGTCCCTTCTAACCCTATCTTCTATAAGATTTCATCAGCATTGGCTGGTATTTTAATGAGCTACATTTAGTTCTACTGTATCTTCTTCTATAATTTTTACTGAATGTTAAAAAAAGTCTGATTTCCCTGTCAGTTTTGAAAAACCTTTAGTTCAGATTTTTAAGATCACATTTATTTTAATACTATGATAACTGTATAAAATTAGACACATATACGTATGTAAAATACATTAAAATAGGCTTTGTTGTAACGTTGCCTACCAATTATGGCTTGTGCTGGAATGTGTAAATTCACATCACTAAAATTATTTTAATAAAAAGCCTCACTGTTTTGCATAGTTATTGGGCTGCAGCCTAGAGCAATTCTGTAGATTTTTTTCCCTAACAAACCTCATTTTCCCAACTAATTCTGTTATGCTAGGGATTTGTGCACAGAGTTGGCTAATCCCAGTATTTCCCTAGAGCTGAATCTAAGCTATGGCCCACTCCCAGCACAAAAGTGTCTCCAAAAGCCCTTTCGCCCCCTTCAGCACTCATACACTCATTGGTCCTGACATTTTCACTTCAGCCATGACAAATGAGCTGATGGCTGTGATCAGATTGCACACGAGGACTGCTTTATCTAAAGACATATCATTAGCTCTCATCACTATCTTCCAATATGACTCCTTTTGTTTAATTTGTTATGAAAATGCAAGTAAATTTTAAAAACATCTGAACCCTAAAGTAACAACACATAAACTTCATTAAAAGCAAAAAGCAAACCAGACTCAGACAGGATCAGAAAAAGGCTAGCATTAACTAAATGTTTCTCTGGGGATTTAAGAAACTGTACTCAACCTCTGCCCTAGTGCAAACATGCCAGTTGACCGTCTTCAAAAGGTCCCTTCCCCCATGGTGGACTGCTAGCACTACTTGCCATTTTTAGAGAGACATAAATAAACCAACAGCAATCAAACATGACTAATAAATAAGTAAGCCAATTTCTTTGTCTCAAAACTACGTCACATATTTTTCTGTACCATCAACATGCATTTTCAAATGAATCTTTTAAAGAGTATAGTGGTGTACAAATAAGATTTTTCACTTGAATCAGTTTTCTGACTTTCAGTAACAACACTAACACTAAACTCTGTTTGAAGAGGAAATCTTTCAATTCAGTATTAATACTGCAATCTTCCTCTTAAGTTAGCATCTAAGTTCCAGTTACATAGTTCTTGTTACATCTACAGGGTTTACAAAGTATATATTTGGTCGTAACCTCTTCTAGCAATTCATCTGAGAATACACACACATCTAGACGGAGTCAACTGTAACACAACAGATCTTGGGAATGGAGGTCATGCTTTGAGGTAAAGTGCTATTCACTTTTGGACCATGCAAGAAGCTCTTTATTCCTGTTCTTATTGGCATCAGTTCCCCCTTACCAGCGCAAGAACAAAGCCAAGTGCTCGTGTGAGGTTTATGAATAAATCAGAGGTGAGCCACTTTAAGTGCTGCCCATGATTTCCTTGTTGACAGTGAGCACTTAAACAGGCTTCTATGACCAGCAACTCCTGGCAAATCTTAATGGTTCCTAATCTGCACCCTGCTTCATTTCAGGAAAGAAATGACTCTCCCCATTTTTTCTCAAGTCTTCACCTTTTAGGTAACTGTTGTCCCACCTTCTTAGAAATGCATATTCAGGGACTGTCCCATTTCAATGCCAAGCCTGCATGTTAACACACAACTTTAAAAACACCCTTTTCTCCCTAGAAAACAAATTACAGCTAATAAAAATATTATTACACAGGTCAGTCTAAATAATTCCCAGACAAACCATTAAACAGTTCTGCATTTGTTTAAATTACATATATTTAAACAAACCTAAAAGGTTTCTAATATATTTTTCCAATTGTTAATATCCTGTCAAGTAACTACAATACTGAGAACTAACACAGTGTTTGTATGGCGAGAAGTAAAATAAGAAATATTTACAAATTCCTGCTATTAAATTTGTTTAGATAAATTCAAACATCCTTAGAAAACTATTTTTAAATAACCCTTAGGTTGTGAAACAAATGGACATAAGACAGTAAATTCAGAGTTTGAGCCCAAAAACTCCACTCTGAACACATTATCATTAACTCATGCCATTTCAGCTAGGACATAGGTATTACAGCACATATAACAATAACGCCCACATATACCAGATCCATGCTGTTATACATAGGAACAACTGTTTGTTTAGGGGACAGGGTTTCAACATGCAATTAAACCCACAATTTTTAATTTCTTGTCCTTTATTTTGGATGTGTCACCTCCAATGAGATTCAATCTACTCTATAATAGCCAAGCCATTGTTATGCTCTCAGTCACAGCTATTTATAAAATGACATTTAGACTCCTTTTTATCTTGGTGCTCTTCCACCTATTCAAGAGAAGTTGCAACCATACCACCTTGGGCTGTGATCTCATAAGCTAACCCCAGCTGAGCCCAATCGGCATGGAGACTTCCAAAGAAAACATAGTGCTGTTGATGATTCCGTAAATGGCATTTCTCCCTCTCAGGGCCCAATCCAAAAGCCCATAGAAGTCACTGTGAGTCTCTACTCACACTGACTTCACTGGGCTTTGGATCAGGCCCTAATTCCAAACTAGAAGCTACTGTAATGCTGGAGGATCCCTCTTTCAGAAGAGATATAAATCCAAGGCCCTGACCACCTGTGACTATCAAATATCCAGAGACACTTTCCACCAGAGCTGGAATGTTTGCCCTGATGCACTGATTACCAGTTGGAAAATTACATTTTATCTAACTACAGTGACCTAGTTGTTTCTGTGGGATAAAGCATTCTTAACTTTCTTTCCCAAGTCATTGTGTGGCATAGTTGTGGGCTGCTGTTTGTGTACTGTGTGACACTTTCCACCCTAGAGACGGCTGCGTCCCAGTGATGGAGGAAGTGGTTTCTTGTAATCAGTTTATAATAGTTTCAGGGATTTGGGGGTGACATTTGCTATATAAATGTCAGTCATTAACTTTATTTTATAAATGCTAAAGCATTTTCTTATTTATACCCTCAATCTTACAAATTGAGAACAAAATCTATATTCCACTTCCTGTTAAACAAACAAACATTTTCCCATTACTCAGAGGTTGAGGAGAAGGGTGAAGAATATGAGGGTGGTACTCTATAAAGAGCTGCTTTTCATGGGGACCCTTAGCATCTGAAAGCAAGAGTAAGGACCAATGTGCTTGAAATAGGGAGAAACTTCACTTTGTAGTGGTTTGGCTATGGCACCTCACACAGGGAACTTTGCTCTGTGTGGAGACCTTTGTATAAAACTTGGGAAGCTTGAGGAGCCTTCTTGTCTCCTTGGGAAAGTTGCTTTGGGGCCTTTGCTATCTCACACTATGGAAGCTTTTCTCTCCAAGTGGGAGGCAGGAGGAAGTGTGCTCTTGTTTTCTTAAACTGAAGAAGATTCTGATCTGTAAACCTATAGCAAATGTTGTAAATCTAGAGTAACCCCATTTATTTCACCAAAATGTCATATTGTGGGGAGCTGCTAGTGACAGGTGACCTCAGATTAGGGGAGATGCTCTATGAGGAAGCCTCAGTGTCAAATTGGGAGGAGCAGGCCTTCAACAACCTTTGCTTCCAGGCTCACAACTCTGCTATTACCTGGTTGCAGAGAAGAATCAGCCACCACCAACCCCTCCATAAAACCTCATCTAGAGCATGTCACCTTATGTTTTGCTTCTTCAGACACAGAAAATGTTCTACTAAAACTTCTTTACAAAAAGACATCTTTTATACAGGATTTAACATGAGTATTTTTGACTGGAGATTATGGGCCTGATTCGCCTCTCGTTTACACCATTTGCACACCAGTGTTTTACACCAATGTAATTCCACTGACTTCAGTTGAATTATTCCTGATTTACATTGGTGTAAGGAAGGAGAATCAGACACTTGATTTTTGTCTATTTAAGATGAGTTAGGCTTCAGTCAATACAGACACTTTGTAAATCTTTCTTTGTTTTAAAGGCAGAGCATTTGCCTATTTAAATACATCCTTAGATGCGTGTCTTACATAGCATAGTATGTGCATTACTTGAACTGCAGACCCACTACAGTCTATGTGGTAAATGTGTGTTTTCAGAGATCCCATGGTCTACCTTGTATATATAGTCTTTAGTTGGTGAACTATTGACCTAAAAGACTAGAACACCTACTTAGGAGCTGGTACAGCCTATCAGGTCAGCTTGACAGCCACAAACATGCGCTAAATCTGTTTGCAAAATAATCCCGGTTTCTAGGTGGGTTTAAAATTGTTCTCAAAATTACCAAAAGCAAATAAACTATATTATAGACAAATCACTTTCTAAATGTCATTTTTTAAACTCAAAGGTGGCTTTGAGTAATGTGAACATATAAAAGAGTGTCTTAACACAGTCTGCTTTTATTTCACTCATAAAACTTGGTTAAACCGTTCCTTAAAAAATATTGTTTAAAAAGAAAAAGTCTGTCATGGACAGGACCTTGCATTTGAAATTCCAGCCTAGTGCAAACTTTTTTAGCCACATTGTGAACCTTGGAAAAACAGGAATTATAAATAAGAGTCCTGGCATAGCCGCATTGAAGTATAACTATTAAACAAAGAAGGAACTACAGAACACCCATGTTAAAGACCAAATCCTGAAGACTTTACTCGAGCAAAAGAAGGGAGGAGTTTTGCCTGAATAAGGACTGTAGGATTGATTCTGAATCTTATCAACAAATATGAATACCACAACGAATATTGTTTTACCAATGATGAACCTAGAACAGTTACCAAGAAATAAGTGTCTGTCTTAATTTCTCACACCTATCCATCTGTTCACATAAACATATGCTACTTTGCATCTTACTGAGATTTCTGGATTTTAGAAAGTATCTGAAATACTCTGGGTTTCTACCCATTCAGTAAGAAAGCAGACATCACATAAGTTACCATTAATCCATGTGTTATCCAATTCTACAGTGGCTGGAAAATTGCCAGTTACAACACATGGTGCTTGGTTAACAATATTTTAAAATACAAATGAATTTATTTTTTAAATTAACACATTTTTCTTAAGGAAATACATCAATAAGCCCATCTCAATTTGAAAGAACATCCTTTATGTAGACTTCCTCTTCATTTACCAGAGGTTTTAAGGAATTTCATAAAGTTAGCAATAAAAGTTTCCAAAACCATATAGAATTTCTTCAACTTCATCTAAAAAGTAAGGAATCTTTGTGATCTAATTAAGAACAAACGCTTCTGGCTGCAAATAATTCCATACTGAATTGGCAACCTTACTTCATTCATTCACTTTTACTTCTGAATTCTTAAATGTGAATCTAGCTGTTTAAATATTATCCAGTCAAGTACAGCATTGAACTGGCAAGCATGTACAACTGCAAGTTCTGCAAACTAACAAGAGCAAACAAACAAAGATAATATATGGTAGAGTCTACCAACACTTTTCTATAGTGCCACTAAATTAATAATTATTTAAATACATATATATAAATAATCATCTACACTGCAATCGATTTACATATGTAAAAAAAGAACCAATTCCCACTTTCAAAAATCTCTCAATCCTTAAGGTATTTTAACTGCACTAATTACTGTTGAGAGAATATAACTATGAGCACCGATCACATTGTCAACAGCTAACCAGTTACAGCCCTAACATAAGGCCTGATTCTACTCTCTTAAAATCCGCATTGACTTTAATCTTGTAACTTTGATGAGAGTAGGGTCAGGCCTTTAGTGATATGGGAACCTACTGTAAGTGTATTAAAAAGTTAAAATATATTGATACAATTGTGCCAAAATACTGTTCATTATGTGCATATACTAATTTCTATTTAAATTAGATGTGTCCATGTTAAGTACTGAATAGGAGAGTATTTTTCCCCATAAAGGCTTATAGACCACTTAACCAAGTCAGAATTCATAACTTTTTCCAAAGATAAATAGTTAATTAATTAAAAGAGGTATTAACTAAATGCTGCTTGCATGAATAACAAACTTGATTAGATTATTATTCTGTACTGATGCATAATTTCCATTGGAAACTTTTAGAATAACTCCCCACCTCCCACCCCCTCCCCCCAGGCAAAGTACTGAGAATCCTTGATACCCAATAGTCAATATTTGGTTAGCCTGTCATGTTCCTGGAACTCTTCTACATACAAACCTGTGTTTATCATCCTCTAGCTGCACTATTATCATACATATTACTTCACATGATGATGGAAACTCAGGGCATCTTATAAAGTTGCTGAAATCTGAGCTTCTGCTTGTTTTCTAAAGTCTTGGACAAACATAACTTTAGGGAGAGCTGAGCATAGGCATAAAGAAAGAGGAGCCTGCATTTTCATCTTCCTTTCATCTTAGTCATTCAGTCAACCATTCAGTGCCCTATTCAACAGAGCTTTTCATTATGCAAAAAAATGCTAATCCTTTTCCGATGCTTTCACACTTGTATAAACCCCCATTCCTTCGACTGAAAAGCAATTATATCAGTTTACCTTTCTGTCAAAAACAGGATTAATATTCCAATACCAGAATCTCCTTTATTTTCCTCTCTTTTGCTTTAGGAAACTAGAGATTATTAGTGGAGGTATTCCTTAGAGCAAGAATACATTATTTTAAATATGATTATGTTAGCTAAAGAAAAAAGGGGGCAGGGGAGGGAGAGAAAAACTTCAGTTGCTGCGGAAACTCTTTTCAGTGACAGAACTGACCTTCCCTTTGCAGAGGCCTGAATAGAATGAGCCTCACTCTGGTCTATTAATCAGAAACAAATTATGAAAGAATGTGGCTGGACTGGTTGACACTATCCTGTCTTGGGAGACTCAGTAACAGCCTAGTAACAATGTCCTCTTCATGGGTAATGAACAGCCATGACAAATGATGCAGAGAAACTATTTATTTGCATATGCAAATTCTCACACAAGGGAAACATGTACAAACAAGTGTCATTGTAAGGTGGATTAGGCAAACAACGCTTTCTTTTTAGGACATTCTGCAGCCCAGAACATTAGTCAGCACAATTAAACCAGTCTCCATGGAGACTAATGAAATTTCACCATGGTATGAGTTAAATTAGATAGCTAGTTATGTGTTTCCACAATCCAACTTGAGATCCATTATTGTTTCAGAACAATACAGCAATTGTGCCTGGCTGATCTTTGCCAGCTCAACAAGCTCCTAAATTGACAATTTGCATATGTTAATATAATTAAGCACTAATTACATGAAACTTGTACATATTCACATGCACTTTCCCTGGGCGCTTTTCAGTTTGAACCCTGGCCAAGTCTTTAACCCTTTGAATGATTTTGGAGCAGGAAAGCTCTGCCTTGTGGGTACAGCCCCAAGGCAGATGCAGAAAGGCTCTTCATTTATAAACACAAAGCTTAACCTGGCTTCTCATATTTCTATCAACAAGGCTAGAAAATATTTTTGTCTGAGCTGGGGTGGGGTGGAGGGAGAGGGGGGGGGATTGGAGGTACTTTAAAGCCCAGCACTAGTATCTCTTTGCATATGAAAACATTAATATTTACCCAAATAAAATGTTACAAAATCATTTGTCCTCACTGGCATAGTCAGATCCTTAAAGATCAGAATTGTCAAAACCTAGAGAGGGTTTGATGTCAGTGCTCTGACAGCAACAAAAATGGAAGTGAGCAAAGGAAAAAAAGAGCAAGCAGTAACTAATGAGCTTTACATAAATATATGCAGAGGCAATTAAGCAATGTTAATTACTATGACAGCAGTTAATTGAATATAATTAGATATTTTAAGCCACTGACTAAGGCATAGTTAAGATTAATTTTATTGAGATTAATTGTAAATAAGAATAGATTAACTCTCTGTTTTGACAGGCATAAAAAGTAGTTGTGCAAATTAACTAGGAGAACAGAAACTAGCACAAAAATCATATATTATTTTAATGTCACACCTCAGAATCATCTCCTCAATAAACATGACTTTTCAAACTCAAATAGACAGGAATCTTGAAGAAAAACAAACAGCTTGCAGAGATTAAAGAGCCTTTTGTCCTTTTTCATGTGCATTTCTTTTAGCAGACTAAATTAAGCGAGTCTGGTGTACGTTTTTAGGAAGGAACATTTCACACTGAATGGAAAAAATGTTCTATCACATATGAAATTCATGCAGCTGTGCGGAACTTGGTCCAGATGGTCTAAGACTATAAAACAACACCAAATGATAGACAGTAGGGCCTTCCCAAGATTATGTGATAAAGTCACAACCTCATATTTTGACCAAAATTTTCTGTCAAGTATTGTTTCCTTTCAGATCAGATATCTCCATTTTAATTTTTAACTGATCGTGAATATTCAAAAGGACATTCTTAATAAATGTTGATGATAAACATCTATTTAGAAATCATAAAATATTTGTAAAAGGCCCCTTTGCTTCATTAAAACAATGCTGAACCCTAAATACAGAAAAAACAGCCCTGCTTCTTTTAACTATACTAGACTGTCCACACCACTTAGATTAAAAAGGCAAAAATGTCTGTTTTTAAATATTCTTAAACCAAAACCCCAAACACATTCTCACAGCAGATTAATTCATGCATGATGTTTAAGAAAATTAACAACAAAGCTGAAGAATGCTGAACAAATCACTAATAAGAAAGGAGCTTCAATTGATTTTGAAATAAATCAATAGGTGATTAGCATAATATTTTTAAAGCAATAGACTGTATATATATTATATAAACATATATATTATATTTTCAATACCTTTTTAGCTCTTAATCGAACAAGGGCTTTACAATACTGAGCATGTCCCTACATTGACTATCAACTTCTTTGGAATGCCTTTGGTCTTTTATAACGAAAATCCAAAAACGGTCTGTGAAACAAGGCTACGACAAGTCATTCTGCAGTGAAAGATTTTAAATCATCCAGCCTCTTCTAATAGACTTGAGACTTATTGAGGTAGAAACCATAAAAAATGAAGAAGGGAAATTTAATCCCTGAAATATTGATTTGCACATTAATATCATATAGGCAGAGGGCAATTTGGCTTCATGGAAATGACACATTGTCGACCCTTGGTGAAGTCAGAGCCAATCTAACTGCTGAACATGTCTGAATCTCAAGAGTTATTAAGGGCTTCCCTTCTTGCCTTTATGACTTTTCTTCAGCCTACCAATGCAATCTTAAATGTATTATCTTTAAGAAATAATTGTAAAACCTCAGGGGTTTTCCAGTTAATGGAAGGGAGGCTAAACCACATCAGATTCTGAAATGCAACATTAAACCCTTGCAATCAACAAAACCACCTCAATTCTCATCCATCCAGTGCAGGATCTAATATTGTTATTAGAGATAATCAAATTTCATTGTGTAAATTTAGGCTCATGGTCAGAATGGAAGCAGTAAATTCTGCAATATTAAACAGTGATTTTCTCATCCCCCTTTATATGTTCTTTGCTGGTACAGCATCTTTTAAAAATAAACCCAAACTTATAAAAAAATCAAAGAACAAAAATCTGCCCTTATTCTGAAAGATGCACGTCATGCCATATGTTATCTGCAAAGGTTTCCTTTAGTTTTAACTTGGTCTAACTGATAAGTTTCATTTTAGAGAATAATAAGCCAGTATCCCTGCATAAACCAATAGCAGGTACTACTACTGTGACTTACACAGATGGTTTACCTGACCTTTCTTTGTTCCTTGGGTAGGTTTCACTTTTGCAGATTTACGACTTTCCCCCTATATTTCATTGACCCTATATGTTCATTATAATAAAAATGAAAACTATTGAATACATGTTTATGTTGAAGAAGTCCAAAAGCCAATGACCAGAGGATAAATAGATGCTACAGTGCAGTGTGTGGATCTCTAGATCGTATACTATAAATATTCAAGCACAGATAGCACGAATAACTGAATAATCCTGATGAGCCCAGCACTGAAGCCAGGTGCAAAAGGTTAAAACAGCTGGCTAGCCATCTTTTATTTTTGTATGCCTTCCTGCCGATTGAAACCGCAAACCTTGAAAACTATCAGATATTCCCTCAAGGCTGATTGTTTGGGAGTGTTTTTTCATTATTATTATTATTATTATTATTATTATTTCATTCCGCTTAGTAGGATCCCCCAGACCAGAAGAGAAAGAAACTCCTTAAATACAGTTAGTTGAACAGAAAGTGGAATAATAATGATTTAGGCTTTCCCCCCCCCCTGCAGTTTATTTTAACAATCTTCTTTGAGCACCTTCCCATCCAATTGTTTGTATTCCTTCTTTAAAAGAAAAGCACTCGGCTTGTTCTGTCAGTTTTGCCAGTAAATATAAAGTAAAACAAGTGTTGATGGCACTGAGAGTGTTACATACCCAGGCTGTGTTTTTGCATTGCTCTCAATGGAAGCGATCGATGCCCATGTCACAGTCGTGTCCCAATCGCAGCCAAGTCTCTGCCTCAATCTAACCAACAACAGGCAGGGCTGCAAAGGCTGCTCACTACCTCTTCCATCCATCCACCACCAAACTAAAAATATAATACTACATATGATCCTTAACCACTCCACCACCGCTCCTAGGGATCAAGCCACTGAAAATCCAGGGGAACACAATTAAAAAACAAACAAAACAACAACAGCCCTCTCTCTTTCTTCCTGTTTCTCTCCCTCTCTCCTTTTGCCAACTACATGATCCTTGATTAAAAATGGAACAGGGTTTAAAAAAAAAAAACAGGAGAGCGAAATGGAGAAGAGGAAATGCAACTGTCAGAAAACGGGATGGTCAGACTTCCTGGGTGAACCTGCTTGTGTCTGACAGTGTAGATCCACCATCTTCAGCATGGCAAGTTGTCTTTTGGTTGGGCTTTTTTTTTTTTTTTTTTTTTTTTTTTGTGGGGAGGGGGGTGTTCTGCTTGCGATCTGTGCCTTGGTACCTAAGGAGGAAGAGGAGGAGGAGGAGGGTGTGTTACTGAATGGGAGCTAAAGCCTCCTCGGGACGGCGCTGAGGTGAAACAGGCTGAACCCGACTGATGTGCCTCCTCTCTCGGCTGGACCCAGTGCCCCAAGCAGCCGATGAGAGACCCCCGGCCGCCCGCCTCGCAGGTAACAAAAGAAATACCAACCCGTGCGTTTGCCGCTGCTGCTGCTGGGGGGGATGAAAGAAGGGAGGAGTGGAGGGGAGCGGCCGTAAGTTGGCATCGGCTGAGGGGAAAGTTTATTACCATTTTTACAGGGAATTTCATTTAAGGCGGAAGGGGGAAGCAGGGACGCGGCTGCCATTAGCCGCTGGGTCGCCAGGGATGCACTTGATCCCCGGCACAGGGAGCCAGAGCAGGGGCTGTGCTGCGTTATCACGATTTGTGTTTTACAGCATCTTCCTCGGGTTCAAAACATACCGATTTCCCCGTAAAGCCTTGGCGGGGGGCCGCTTAAGCCAGCCCCAAAGCCCAATAGCAGCGATGCCCCTAGCTACTGGCGAGCTGCTCCGGCAGCCAGCCTGCTCCAGACAGCGTCCGTCAGCACATCCCTCTAGCCAGCCCCGGGCTCCCAGCAGCTCTGTGGAAACTGACACACAGGCAAAGCACGCTGCTAACGGGCTCTGCTTCTTCCTGCTGCTAGAGACAGAGGAGCTCACAGCTTCTGCTGCTGCTGCGAAACCTACCTGCGAACACAGTACCCCACACACCCCAGCAGCACCCGCACGCACACACACAGTCCGGGTCCCCTCCGTCCTGCTGGGATCTAGCCCCCCTGAAAGCGAAAGTTGGGAGAAAAAACGGGGGATCTCCCCCCCCCCCAAAAGCACCTCAAACTTTTGTGGGGATCAAGCTGTGAAAGAAGGTTAAGGGGTAAAGGGCTGGGGGTACTGGCAGACGAGGATTTCTGGCAGCCGTAACATCTTCCCTAATCTGACAGGTTTTTTTCCAGCTCCCTAAAAATGCAAAATGGGGAGGAAAGGGGGGAGAAAAAGAAAAGCCTCTTCTGGAAAAACGTGTAGAATCCTCCACTTAATCCAAAAGTTAGAGCCCGAAAAATGTCACCCCCCAGAATAAAAAATAAAAAGAGAGCGAGAGAAAGAGAAAGCAGCCCCTCCTCCCCCAAATGAGAGCAAATATTGTACCTAAAAATGGGGAAAGAGGCAGAAAAAGGGGGGCGAGAGAGGGAGAGATACATGGGATCTGGGGATGTGAGTGTGAGTGTGTGTGTATGTGAGGGAGAGAGAAAGAGGCAGAGAGAGGGAGAGAGAGAGCGCGAGCGAGAGCGAAATATCAAAGATTGTGCAAGATCAGCCTGGAAAGATAATCGATACTCGACCTAAATTTAACACAAACTACTCAATAAAAGTTAAAGAAAAAACTTACTTTCCATTTCCCCTCGCAGTTCCTACTGGATCTTCGCCTCTTTTTTTGTTTTGCTTTATTTACTTAAAAGCTGATCACATCCAAGTAAACGAGAGAAGGTTCATTAAAAAAAAATAAAAAAAAAATAATCCTCCAACTTTATTGGGTGGAAATAAAAATTATTGAGCAAGAAGTGGGGGGCATAGAGCAGTCCTTTGGGGTCCGGGAGTTGTTAAAGCATGTGCCGACGCAGTCTCGCTGTTTGGTTGTGAAGGGGTTGGGAAAAGGAGGAAAGGAAATGAAAATCCGATATGTCTTTATTCTGCTAATTATTATCGTTTTAGCCCTGTTTAAAAAAATGGCTGATTAAGTTGAGTGCGCATGTCTTTGTGTGTCTATTCCCGATATGCACTCTGGGAATGAGCGAGAGAGAGAGAGGGAGAGGAGAGGAGAGCGAGAGAGAGAGGTGTAATTAGTGAGGTGATCAACATTCTCCAGACTGCAAATGACGCGCAGCCCCGGACTTAGAGAAGCTGGAGCTGCCGCGGCTGCTGGGGGCTCGTAGGGGCTGCAGGAACCACACAACCAGCCCGGAGAAGAAGGGGCAGCAGGAAAGGAGCTTATGGACACAAACACAAGTCTGCAAACTTCATTAGTAACACAGACACATACACCCATACACACAAAGTAGATGGCAGGGGAAAATTAAAAAAAGAGAGAGAGAGAGAGAGAGAAGGTGGGGGGAGAAGTCTTGCTCTTTTAACTGCTCAGGAATTTAAAAGAAATGGGTGCAAATTAATTATTCCACCAGTGAGGGGTTTTTGTTTTTGTTTTCTTAAATGGGGATTTAGGAAGAAATATGCCTGGAATGGAATAATGAATGTAGAATGCCCCCGTAAGAAGAAAGATAGTGTGTCTAAGATGGGAAATATCTACTTATATAGATACAGAGAAGCATTTATTTACACACACATTCAGAGTTGTACACACACACACACACACACACACACACACACACACACACACACACTGTATTTGGTATCCACGATGTAACTGGTTAAGGAAATCAGCAAGATAAAAAGCAATGGCAAAAGAATTATAAAATATCAACAATAAACAGCGTTAACAAAACGAAGTAAAGACTAGTCCAGGGAAAGAATATCCTTGTATACTATAAATGTAGTATAGCACATACCATGAACCACCTTTACGACAAGTATTGATATTTTATTAATATTTTGTCATCTAAGTTATTTTATCAGACATCTTCCTTTCTTGAAAAAAAATCTATCATGATGAAAAATAGAGGAAAACGGACAAATATAATTATAAGTGGGAATCTACTACAAATATTGTCTTGTATGGGATTTAAAGAGATTGTTTCTAATTTGAAAACCTAATTATCCTAACCCTAATACTACAGATGTGAATATGAGTGACACTTTCATTAAAAGATAATTAACAAAAACTAGGAATAGACATACTTCAAAATATCCCCTACTGAAGATAAAAAAAAAAAAGACTATTCAAAGAGTCTCCGAATACACCGCAGGAACACGTGCAGATTTTTAATAATGCTATTCCAGAAATGGGTATGCCAGAAAAGATCACTAAGCAACAGTTAAATACATGGGATATTTACAATACCAAGGACCTTGCACAGGTGAACCATAACCTTAGAGCTGACGTGCCTTTGAAGTTGGTGATACATGTCAAAACCTTGTCTTAGGCCTTAACAGCCAAATACCAACAGAAAGGTTTATCCCAATCCCCACAAAAACTGAAGATATAAATATGCACCTTTCTGGGCCCGAAACCTTTCCATTCTAGGGGAACATTTTGCATATCCTGGAACTAACATTAACAGGAAAATCCCCACCTGATGCTGAATTAGGGCTGCCCTAAAAGAGCAGGCACAGGCCAGTGTCAGGGAAGTAAGTTGCTGAAAGCAGATGTTTAAGGTCATAGCGAAGGTCCTGATAGTTTGGGGGAGAAATTGGTCGGGGGGGGAGGGGCGAGGGAGGAAGTCACCAGCATGGAAGTACAGTTATCTTTATACCGTTATCCAAAACATCGGGAACTGCCACTATAACGGGGACAGAAACAAAACTACCTAAATCTAGAGAAACCCTACTTCCAACTTCAGGAAAACCTCCGGGACTCGAACTTAGAGAAAAGACAGGGGCACTTTCGCGTTCTCGAGAGGAACTTTTATTCCTTTGCAAACCTTACCTCAGGATTACATCAGCTCATCAATTAAAGGAAACCATATATGCAAACGTATGTATATGCATGTAGATCTCGGAAAGCAAAGCTGCCTGTGAATGAGTGTATGAAGGAAACAGCGATCGGTGTTTACAGAGAAAAAACAGAGATGCAAACAAAAGGTGAAAATGAAATCTCTGAAAACCATTTACAGGAATAGATTGACGTGATATGATGGAAAGAGGACTTTTAGGCTTAAATTATAGACGAAACGGGACTCTGAGCTAGAACGATGCATTGTCCATTCAAGTGCATGTCTGAAGGATGGTAAAACATTTCCTAAGACTGGAGACAATTAAATACAGCACGATGAAGAAACACCTGAGAACAATACATCTCTTTCAAATTCAAGTGAAGAAACACGTATACTTAATGTCATAGAAGAATAAGGAAAGGAAGATAATTTAGTTTTGAAGTCCCCTCCCCCCCTTTATTCCTAGTGCTTTTTTTCTGGTGAAACATCAATATCATTAATGTCATTAATGTCAAAACACCAAACGTCAGATCAGTCAAGTCATTCTTTTTTGTTGCAGATTTTTTTCCCCTTTATCTCTTCTTGGAGGGGGCTACAGCTCTTTCTAGTGTTCTTGAGTCACAGCTCAGGGAACAAAGAGGGGGAATGCAGGCAGGAATTGTGAGAGGAGAGTCCACATTTTCAGGCTTTCTTCCGCCACTGTTTACTGTCCTTTCTAACGTTTGATAGCTCCTCTCTCGCTCTCTCTTTTCCTAAAAATAGTAGCTTACGGGAGGGGGGGGGCGGGAATCACTACGGGATGTTAACAGTTTAGAAGAAACCCGGGGATCGCCACGTAGCTAGGAAAAATCGAAGAAGGTTAATTCCGAAAGGCAGCAGCAGCAGCAGCAGGTTTGTGAGATGTGATAAGAGCGAAGCTCGGCGTTGTCAGGGGGAGGAAGGAAGGCAGGCGAGCAGCAGCTAGAAGGACCCGGGGACTGGCCGGCTGCTGCTGCTGCTGCTTCAAGCGGGCTCCCCAGCTGCTCGGCCCCGGCTGCAAGGCTCCCTCTCTCTCCTCCCTCTCTCTCCCACTCACTCAGCTGATCGCCCCCGAAGGCTCCTGCCTAACCTCTCAGCTCCTCTTCTCTGGTCTCTGCGGACCCCCTCCCCCAAACCGCTCCTCGAGGCACCGTTATACATTTTGGGTTGTTGTAGGGTTTTTTTTTTTAAGCCTTATGTTGAAACCACAAAAGCTCTGCTAGTGACGTTACATTTCAAAGAGGAAAAATCTGTCGCCCTCTTAGTGTTTCCCCCGCCCCCCCCCAGCCACAGCCCCCACAGAAACTTATTGGACCGAGTGAGGAGGGTCTGGAGGGGGCCACTGACCATGCTTTATTCCACAAAGAAATGCAAACCCAACAGATACACTTTGACACCAAGTCTCTTTGCCAGGCTCATTTCATTCCCCCAAATCTGTACCGCGGACACACAAGGGCATGAGGCTATACATAATTACAGCCGCTCCCCTTCTTAACAACCCGACATAATTCCCTAATAAATGGCCCCCAGCCCAAGGGAAAGAGGATGCTTGTCTTTTGACGGCGTTCCCTAAGTCTATAGATGAGCTCAGTTTGAAACGAGGTATTACACGATTTCAGTGTTAGAGACCCTTTATCTGAGCAACAGACACTTTCAGATCTCCAGCCCCCACCTCCTTTCCTTGTCTGTTGTCTTTTCTTCTCCCGGGGGCTATTTGACAAAGGCAGTGTGTTAACTAACATTTTTTGTTTAACTCAGCAACTTCTTTTCAAAACACACTTAAGCCTGATAGCAATCTCTCGGACCATTTTGGGGAGATGAAGTTGACACTGAAGCAAAAGCGCATGGCTTATTAATTAATTATTATTATGTTGCAGGTATTATGTACACAAATCTAGTGGTACTTTACAAAACACAAACCAAACACATTCCAGAATGCACCGAAAAAAAAGTTACTAGAAAGTTACAGTTCGGTTCGAAAAAGAAATAGAACAACATGAACATAATGCCTTAAAATTCGCCCTCCCCCCCCACCGCCCACTTTCCAAATCCTAGAATGGAGAACTACCTTCTGCTACTGAAAGTGCGTCTATAAGCAGTGACCTACAAATAATCATCAGGACAGGCATCTCGATAAGATTTTGTATGCTAAATAGTACAGTTCTTGATTGGCCTTTTGTTGTTGCTGCTGTTGTTATTTTGGCTGCACAAAAACTCGCACCGGGACGTTACTATAAAAGCCACCCAGATCTCAGGCAGTGTCGGCGTTTCCTCCGGAGCCTTAACGGCCCTTCTCCAGCTCCTTTCTTGGAAAGATCGCGGGGATTAAATGCCCTGAACCTGAGCTCCTGGCCTTGGATGGGATTGGAAAGGAAAAGAGAGAGGGAGAGAGACAGGAGAGGGTGAAGGAGCCAGGCGCCCTCTGGGCTTTCAGAGGTCAGCGCTTTGACAGTACGCTGACCTCCCTCCCCTCCCGGCAACCACCCCAGTGTTTATAAACAAAAACAGTCAGGACTAGCCCTAAACAAAAGCAGTTCACCAACTTCACAGACACCTCACTAGCTCTTATGCAAATCAAGGAAAACGACCGCTTACCAACCCCCCCACCCCCTCACGAAAGCCCAAGAGCCTATTTCCAGCGGTGATATATCCAAGGGCGGAAAATATATATTCTATTCTGGAAAAGGAAAAAAAAGAGGGACTTCAAAAATAAAACTATCCCGCTAGAAAGAAATAATAAAAGAAAGAAAAAGCCAATACAACTCCGATCTTATTGTACAGACAAGAAAGCTATGAAATATTTAAACCTAATTCCAACAATCCTCATTGCCAATAAAACAGGAATCTTTGTTGTGTAGACAATATGCTAAACTACCTCTGCGATCAACAGTGATTATAAAGCAACGAGGAAAAGTTATTTTCGCCCAAGGAGCCAAGTTTTCAAAGCAAACGTGTGGATTTTACTGCTAAATAAAAGCCACCACCTCTGTGCTGTCCGAACCCCCCCCCCAAAAAAAAAACCTACACATAAATTAAAAGCACCGTTTAAAGAAAAAATCCTTCCAGCAAGCAAGCAGCACATCTGATCTGACTTACAAAAAAGTATAATTAAAACCATCTTTAATTACAAAAACCAGCAAGCGAAAGCTAAATGAATCAATGCTTTCTCCCAAAAATGTTGTCCGTCAAGGTACAGAAAGGATAGTTCTATAGTCCTGCATTAAAGCGTAACTGAAACTCCAGAGTTCAGGAATTGATTACGCGTTAAGGGGGAAAATGTAAAAGAAAAAAAATGTCTACTGATTCTCAAACTTTTGTTTTAAAATGATGAAGATCAGAAAAGCTTGGAGAAAGAGTTAAAGGAAATATACCTCAAGAGAAAAAAGACCATCTTCTTTTCTTCTTTGTCTATCAGTCTCCAGTTAAAGCATATGGAAAATGTTTTCAAAATGCCTAGATTTGGCACATTGTCATTGCAAAGAGAGGAGCGCAGTGATGCTGTTATAGAAAATGGGAAATAAATTCAGGATTGGGTGCTGCCTCCTTCAATGCGGATTTATCTAAGTTTAATTTAATATTCCGCAATCACTGTATGATCGCATATAATTCACCATGATTTTTAAGGGTCTTCCCTAAATATATTGACGACTGGCACAAGTAATTTTAACAGAATAGTTCCTTCTTTTATTTGTGTTTATTCTTCTCATTATAGGCACTTTAAATTGCAATTGTAAATAATAAAAAAATGATGGAATATTAGGTTTTGAGTGAACAAATGTTCAGAGAAAGCATTAACTTTATTAAAATCCTTCTGAACGTAAAATCAAAAAGCACAAAATGGTTGTTTGTAAAACACTAAACCTTTAATCGATTTATTGGCATTCCGATCGATTAGATAAACGGAAATCTATAGCAAACATAAAAGCATTTAAAATATTTCTCTCTCATTTATAAACAAAACTTTTCTTTTCAGTAGAAAAAATGATTATCAAACGACTAACAGGAAATTCTTCAGGTATCAAATTACGATAATAAAATTATTTCCACATGGAAAGGGATAATGACAATGATGATAGTAATTATAATAATGAATAATTCAACAGCCCTTTGACATATATGGAAGAACCTAGTTCAAACACAGCTCTCGAAGGGAGCTACTTTTAGGGGGAAATAAATTTTTAAATGAAATTGAGTTTTAAAACTGAAGCGTTTAGACTGACAGTTTAGGTGCAACTGCTAAAGTTGCGTTAATTTTTCTATATTATCCAAGAGACAGAGTTCACTGCAAAGGTTGCCCTTTCAATCAAGTTACCACTTATTAGCAAAAATAAATATGCAAATATACTAGCCACTACTGAAACTGAAGGAACAAATTTGCGGTTGCACTCCAGACTTGCGGGGAACTGGTGGGTGGGGGTGGGAGCAGACCTGAATTTTACAATCTAAATGATTTACCTAGTCAATAGTGTACTTTCCAGATTAGCGAAAAATTCTGCAAACAATAACATATTTGACCATTTATGTGAAATAACACAATTTAGTTAGAGGAGGAAACTGCAATCCGGAGAAACGCAGCAATCAGAGCTGGTGGCATTCTGACTGCGTGAAGAGGAAGTGTCGCTGTAACGGGTATTATGTTTATTTGATAAAGAAAATCAATGAAAGTGGCTGTAAAGTAGTTAGTGAGGCGTGTGTTTGGGACTCGGGCTGAATAGTGACTCCAGCGGGCTGGTCGATGAGCTCTGGAAATCTAACCTAACCCTCAGACTGAGCTCTCTCTTATTCACTGCTTCACCTTCTCTAGTCTTGGGGACTTCGCATTATCTCCTCCCTTCTCTCCCCACTTCCCTCCCTCAGTCCCTCCTTCACTCTCCCCTTCCAGTTTTTCGCTATTTCCTTCATTCTTTTTCTCACCCTCTCCCACCATTCGCTCTCCTCCTCCAGTCCTTACTTTCCTCAATCTCTCCCTTTCTTCTGCCTCACGCTCATTCTCTCTTCCCCTCTCTGCTGTGGCTGTTTCCTTCCTTCTATCCAATAAGTTCTCTTATTTTCCCTCCCCACTTGGATCTTGCCTCCTCCTCCTCCGATTCTCTTAATCTTTTATCAAGTTTCTTCTCGCCTATGTTCTGCCCTCATATTTTCTTCCAGTCTCTTTTCATACCTGTCTTTATCTGCTAAATCGTCGTCTTAGTTTGAACTGGGTCTCCTACAGACTTGTGCTGTATTAACATTTATCCGCACCCATTTCCCCTCTCATACCTACACACCAGAGGAGATGAGTGCCACCAAATGACAATACGCTCTCCTCCCTTTGGGGCTTTTAAACACTGGGTAAATTTCACTGGTGCTTCTGTTCTAGACTTTGAATAGTTTTACTTTCCCCTTTCTCCGCGCTAGCCTCCATATACCTTCTAATTTACAACAGAAGTAGCCCTCCCGCTTCCTTTCCTAGTTTACAATTTCCTTTAGGGTTTGTATATAAGAATATGCGCCCTTGTCCGCCCCTCCCACCACTGTTCCTCCTCAGCTATTTTATTTACTCAGTTCCTAGAGAAGTATTTCTCTGCTTAACAAGTTGCTCTCCCTGTCTTTCAACTCCAGCTTATAAAAAAAGTTGAGCGTGTAACTCTTGTTCTGCGAAGTAACTTGGTTTCCAGCGTATGGTTTGGATTACGTGTCATTATCTATTTTCCCTTATCACGTCCCCATTGCCTTTCCCCTCCTTGTTAATAACGTCTTTCGTGTGGGCAATGTTAAATGTGGCAGATCTCTGAGAAATGCTTCCTTTCCAGCCCTCTGATGGAATTCATTACTCCCCCCACTCTTCCTACTACTGTACATGATCTGCGGATAGTCTCCCATCCCTGCCCAGGCCGCTGGCTCTGTGTGCGTTGCCTGCTGTCCTGATGAGCCTCCTGCTCCAGCTGCTGCTGGCTCCAGCTGCTGAAGATGAGGCGGCGGCTGCCTCTTCCCGCTTTAATCCCAATCCTACAGCCATTGGGCAGTTTCGCAGGGACCAAGGAGTCAACACTATGGCAACCTCGGCAAGCCTAGCAAATCACTGGCGAGCCTGTCAGCAACAGCAGCAGCAGCAGCACGCTCGGGGGGGCGGGGATGGGCGGAGGAGGCAGCTGCAGCGGCCCCTGCGCACAGGTACCGGAGGAAGCAAATGCAGCTGGCAGGGGCCCTGTCTGCTCCTTTCCCCTTCTCCACCACACTCTTGGACTCCCCCATTATCCCCTGCTCCAGCTAGGGGGCAGGGAGGAATAGTTTAGGGGGGCTTTGAAGCCCCAGGTTGGCAGAGAAGTTGGTGTAAAGTATCTAGTGCTGTACTATTCCCTATCCAGGCACAATCAGGTGTGAGGCCTCAACACCAACAACAGAAACAAACCCCAGACTCAGATCCAAGGTTTATGACCACTGTGGTTAATTCTGTGCAGCTTTGCCTCCATCAGAGCAGCAATGCTCCCTCCACCACCAAAAGGGACAG
Source organism: Trachemys scripta elegans (assembly GCF_013100865.1). Classification (NCBI taxonomy): domain Eukaryota; kingdom Metazoa; phylum Chordata; order Testudines; family Emydidae; genus Trachemys; species Trachemys scripta. The sequence goes on along the minus strand of NC_048299.1, from coordinate 229,908,654 downwards.
AGAAGGCAGCCCTTGGTGGTGGTGGTGGTGGTGGTGATTTTCTTTTTTGTGTGTGTCTCCAACAGCAGCCTGGTTCTGGGCAGGGGAGCCTGGATACTAAGGTGCTGGTACAGAGCGACGCAAGTGCTGATTCCTATGGCACATGTGTGCTCCTTGCTCAGTCCTGAATGGGTACCATGTATCTTGTCGGCAGCATGCCACAGGGTTTGCTTTCTGTAAGTACAGTATCTTCCGGAGGGGAGCGGTGCTTGAATACAAGACCTTTCAAACTGTGCCAGTATCTTTGAGGTTTGGAGCCTATTCTAGTTTTCAGATACACCATAGTGCAGGTTGAATAGGCCTAGGTTTTTCTGACAGTGCAGAACCTTTTAACATATCTGAGGAAGAAATAAAATTGATTAACTGCACCCAAATTTCACAGAAGCACTTTAGCTGTTCTGTGAATGGCTGCAGCTATGTTTTGTTTGCCCCCTCCCACACTCCCCCAAACTCCATGTCATTTATGAAGCAAATAGTACGGGCCCAATCCTACAAATTATCACTTGGGTGAGTAGTCACATTGGACTCGATCCAGTTCCTGCTGAAATTAATGGGAACTATTGATTTCAATGGGAGTTTTAGATCAAGCCCATGGACTACTTGCAGGCACTGCTAATAGTACAAACTCCTGTAAACTGGCTTCACCCACTCCAGGTATATATGAGGGTACTCAAAACAAAAGATGCGCTCAAATCTTCTCACAGTCTGACACAATTTGGATTTGTTAAAAGTGGATGCTCAGAGTCTAACTGATTGCCATAGGTGGGGTGAAGAAGGAATTTTCCCCCAGATCAGATTGGCAGTGACTTTGGGGTTTTTTCACTTTCCTTTGCAGCATGTGGGTATGGGTCACTTGCCTGGATTAGCTGGGTATATCTCATTTGGTCATTTCCTTGACTTTGTGGGGGGCTACGGGCACTGGTGTGCTTTGGTCCTTCTTATTCTCTCCCTTTGGCACATAATAGTCTAGCCTCCTGTGGGCTGTAATACTTTGATCTAATTTTGCTTGTTGGATTTAGTGTGTGGGTGCTGGGTGGTGTTAGTGGCCTGTGATATACAGGAGATCAGACTAGATGATCTGGTGGTTTCTTCTGGCCCTAAACTCTATGACTCCATATTATAATATATTTTTGAATTGAGCCTGTAATCCATAATTTTCTGCTTTGCTTAAAAGGGCTGGATTCCTAAAAATTCCTCAGGGAGGAATGATAGCTTTTTCTTTAAACATTTCTCAATATACATACAAAAACAAATGGAAATTAATATTTAAGACAGTTTAAAACAAAATATACTCTTTAAAAGAGGCAAACAGTACCATCCAGAAACCTCATTAAGTACAAGCCCATCCTGGAAGTGCGTGTTTTACAGATATTTGCCCAGGACCTTAGATTACTAAATGCTGTCAATATCCCCATCACCCCTGAAATTATTGCTCACCTACAGCCACAGTGACCCCAAATTGTCAGAGAGAAAGAAGCCAGTTGTAAATCCACACGGGGCTAAAACAAGATTGCAATTTATAATAAAGCAGAAATGTTACAAAAGGGAAAATTGGTGCATATTCCCAGGTCCACACCTGAGGGGAACTCAATTTACTGAAATAAAGACCATATAGAGGATTGTTTTAACATTTCCTGTGAGAAAACGCCACCAGATAGGTAGATTACATTTATCTTTGGTATTCATTTTAACCCTCTATGAAAGTCTTGTTGTATGCAGTTTAAAAAAGGAAAACTGTTGAAATGCACCAACATCATGGAAAAAATTAAAAAGCATACTTTTTTGTGCAAACTTTAATATATTAAGGTGCACTGAAGCACAATCACTGTAGAAGTATAAATATATGGAGGATTTTTTTAAAAAAAATGATTCTTGTTTTGGAGTAACACTCCCTCATTTCTCTATAAATATGTATCCTAATTTTTAATGAGTTTTAGCAGTATAATCAACATAATTTAAAGTGGAAATAATGGAATATTATAAAACTGAATTTTAAATTTCTGCTGAAATGTAAGTATGGAATAGTACAGTACTGTGTCTTTTGGGGATTCTATATACAGTGCAAGTACTCTAGATATAGTGTAGTGGTAATAGTTTATTTTTAATAAGTATGTACATTCCTTTAGATAAGAGTGTGCACATTATAGTTAGTCATTGGTTTCTTGATATTTTGGTCTTCTCAGTTTGCAGAGAGAACATTATAGTAGGGGACTGTCATTTTAAAATGTGCAAAACTAATTCAGAGTGTGTTTGAAATATGTTCAAATGCATAAAATAAGTTTAAAAAAATCTAAAATAGACCATTGTTTATAAAAGTGCTCTATTTATAAGAACTTTAATTTAAAAAGTACATATATGGTATGTTATTAATATTTCCTCCCAGAACGAACTCATAAATCTAAAATGTTTATAATAGGAATACAGAGTGTGGATCAGATCTTCCTTTCAGTGGATTTTTAGTGTCAGTGGTAATAATGAACACAGGAAACACGCGTTTCACTTTTTTATATACTACATCTCCTTTAAAACGGCGACTTCACAGTGATTACCTGTAGAAAACGAAGTACTTTAGCTGCCAGTATAACTGTTGAGCAATAATTTTAGAACATATATAATTAATTTGTTACACTTTCCATCTACGTTAGAATAAATATCTGTGAACTGATTAACATGAAATTCATCAGTGCAAAGAGGGAATGAAATTAAAAATAATGCTAAAAGATATATTGTGGGCAAACAAAATTAACCAGTAAAACATTTGAGGGTGTTTTTTTTAATAACAGGGTCTGTTTAGAAATTATTAAAAACAACCCCTGTATTCTTTGCAGAGTTAGCCTCTGACAGAGCAAAATGCTATATTTCTACATAAATGCTTGTATTGCCAAGTTGTAATATTTAACATTCCAATTCCACATTTCTTTTGCACATCTAGCATTAGTTCCACTTTTATGCCAGAATTATTGTAACCAATATGTGCATCTACATATACAGTGGATCTCTTTCCCTCTGTCTCACACACATATAGTTTGTGTGTATGTGTGTATATATATCTCACAAAAGCATAATTATTTTTGTTTTAGCGAAAATAATTAAAATTATCACATTTGTATGAGGTTTAATGCTGAATTTTTAAAATTTGGCATTAGAGTCCCTTTTTCATCTATAACAGGATGGATACTGTGTTTATAGAGTTCATTCTTGACCTTACCTGAGTAAGTACTTTAACTTAAAGTATGAGATGCACCTAGAGGGGTAATACATTGAGTTTAATAGGAAGACAGTTAATAACCTTTTTTCATCCTCATGCACTATCAATCATGGCTGTCACCAGTCTGCTGAATCAAAGCAAAAGTGTTCTTCACAGATGACTGATTAGAAACGCAAAATCACAAGATCCATCTTCATGGTCACTTTTATTATAGTCATTTTTAAACTGACAGCAACCTGCTCAGTTTCAGCAGACTGGGCATCACAAATAGTGTCACTCAGTGCAGCTAAGCATGAGAAGATGTTGGCTGGATTATACTTAAAAATAATTAGGCCCGAAGCCTTTTGTGGAGACAAGAAAAAGGATTTTCTTGGCTCCATCTCCATCTTTTCATTACCAACAGTAGCCCATATTTTTATAGAGGGATAATATTGAAGATATTTTCATTCTTGCACCTGCACTGGACTAATCACTTTTAGGGAATCACATCACAATTGAGTGGACCATGGCTACATTTTTAAATAGACACCTATTCTAATGATGTATGTATTCGGTGTGTTGATGGAACTGTAAAGCTAGACCTTAAAATATATTCCGTTCTTTGTATACTACAATGATGAGCTGTTTCGAGTTCTAGTTTTTTGAGAAATTTTATGAAAGCTAATTAACTTTTTAAATGGATTTGTTTCAATAAAGTTATCAACTGTTCGAATGAACTTAAGAACACTTTGTCTCCTAAGACCATTTGTAAAGTTTATAGATTCCAACGAAGTTTAAATAAAAGTGATCTAGAAATCAGTTATTTTCCCCTAATGGAAAAGTGTCAACAACTGACAATGCAACCTATGCCCCATCTACTATTTTTTAAAAGTGTACAGGAAGATCTAGCACAAGCATCAGTATTCAAATAATATTAGATTATGGAAGTTTTTGGTAGAAGCATTGAACTGTTGCGTTTTAGCTGTCTACACAATGGCTAAAAGTGTTTTAAGCTTTGTACATACTAAGTTGGATTATGTACATTATTGTTGAATCAAATTGGTGTTTTTCCTGTATGAGGACTGTTTCCTGAATATAAACAAAACCTCTTTCTTCTCCTCCACAATGCTTAAAATCTGTATAAAATATAAAAGTCGGATTTGGAATTCTGATTCAGGCACACTGAAGTATGAATGAGGAGATATCCAAGAAAATTCTTTAAATCGGGTGGGAAGGTAAATAAGCTTTCATCTAGAGTCCTGAATACCGGTCTGTATTATTGATAGCTTTTTTCCTTCTAAAATATTAAATTCCATTTTCAACTATGAACATAAAGTAGTATATTAAACAACATGGGTATCTTTTCAGAAGTTCATGTAATTGATGCATCTGGTTAGTCCCTTACCACTAACTCCCAAAAACAGTCTTAGTACTAAGTCCATATTTGTGGGGCCATGAGTCCACTAATATGGCCCATAAGATTTTAATCAGAATTGTTATATGTAAAACTTTTCTTTAAAACACGCTTACTAACTATGAATTACTTTAGTGGCAAGAGGATTGGGCCCTTTAAGTAGAACCACCTGCACTGAGTTAGAGGAATTGTGCAGTGCAGGTTGCTGTGTTTCTCTCATATGAAAGGGCAATGCTGCTCATTTTCACTTATAACAACTTATTCTCCCTCTTTCACAAATAGTTTACACACACAAACATAGTTCATATGTATTTTTTAAACTGCTTAACTTGAATTGGCACAAAAAACAGTGTTTTCTTGATAATTATGTTGACATATTCATACTGGGTTTATTATATCAAGAGAATAATTACAATATCTTTACTAGTTTTATCTTACTTAATGCACTATATGAACATCTATGGAGACAACATAAGGAAAGCAGGCAACCATTTAGGTAGTTTTATACCTAATTTGGATTCAGATGCTTTATAAATAGTGTTTTTTTCTCAGTTAATACTTATCTTAAGGAAATAATTAGCATGTAATAATATAGCCTTGTAGAGATTTTCCATATTAGCTGGAGAAGTTTTAACATGCTTTTCTATATTCTGATAAAAAATTGATATGGTAACACTGACTGACATCTGTCTAAAAATCATAGAGGATACATATGCCTGAGATCAAATTTATAAAGCATTAATCAAAAATTAATCAAGTAGAGATGCTAACAATGTTCTACTGATAAATAACATAAATAATGACATCTTAATGTAAGGGCTTGGGGAAAAGCCTCATTATTTAATCACTTATTTTTGCTATTAAAAGTGTATAACGTTAGATTCTCAATAAAAAAACAATACATTAAACTTGATTATTAATTATTCACATGCACCTTTGCATGTAATAAAAAGTTCCTTGGTTAAAGAAACACTACATATGAGTTTAGTAATATATGCGTTAAAGAAACAAAACAAAACTGCATTTGGGCTAAAAGAAGCTTCAAAGGATTTCTTTCTCCTTAAATATTACAAGTCTACTTTTTGGGGGATTTCCAAGCCCCATTACTATTATTTATTTTTAAACAGAACCAAAAAGATGATCAGTACAGATTAATTACAACACATCATAAATATATGTCATCTTCAATGATGACCATAAACAGGATAAGCAACAATGCACAATTTTGTTTTTGTTTTTCCTGTCATAATGAAAACAGACACAGATAATATTGGTAAAATTTATTTTTAATTATTACAGAAACAGCTACACTAATCTCATTTTATAAATGTTTAGGTTGCACACAGTGTCCTAATAAATGTGATATACCTTCTTAAAAGATACTTTGTGCCTCATCATCTGCTCATTTACTGTATTATTGAAGCAAACATAATTTTCAGAGTTAATTTTAAAAGTTTAGGGTTTTCAAAAATCAGACTTCACATTACATGTATTTTCAAGTACAGTTCTATCCAGCTATCTTTGTAAGATATGACTGAGTTAACTACAAGGGTACCTTTCCCAGTTCATATTATCTTATCACAGGAAAAGTTACAGTAGAAATATTATTGTACAATTAAGAACTTAAGGCACAAACATTTTCTTCTAAGATGTAAAACACATTCACTAATAAATCAAGTGAGAAAATTTACAGCTTTATTAGTCATTACTAATTAATGTGAACAGAATAATACTTAGCATACATAGATACATACACATAGACAGTAGCTGAAGGTCATCATACTTTTTAAATAGACCAAACAGTATTTGATAGATTTCTGTTTCCACTTGCATTTGTACTAAACATATTTAGACCCAGGGAAAATAGCCCTCAATCTCTTTAACAACAAACACACAGCACCAGACATAAATACTAGGAATTCCCATACCACACCTGCCTTTTTGCTGCCTGAATATGCAGTTATTTCTGTCCTCACTGCATATATTTTTCCTTTGGTATCTAAATTGTTCTCTGTAGAATCTTAGTGGGGGGGAAAAGGCTCTTCTGTGAGCGTCCTATTACGATAAATGTGTGTGTGTGTGAAGATGTATTGGGAAGGCTAGACTGGTCATCTTTCAGCATGTCTCTTCTACCTGGGGTTCAGAACCTTAGTTTCCACTCAGTGATCTTTAAAGGAAAAAGAGCAAGAAGCAAAGGTCGCACAAAATGCACCTTCTATATTCAAATAGTCAAAATCTGGAGTAAAGCCTTTTGCCAAGAATTGATTATTTTCCCAGAGGTTAGCTAGTTACATAATTTAAATTGTTCTACCTATAAGAATATCCGAAAGAAGTGTATCATTAAATCCAGATGATGGTTTATCCAGATTTAAAAAGCATTCTTTATTTTTTTTACTTTTATATTTTATAACCTATCCATATTCTGCTCAGCGTTTACTTTTTGTTCTTCATACTCCCAAACTTCTTTCTTCCCCTCTTGAAAATATCTTATCTATGATTTTTGATATGTGATCTACATTAGTTTTTCCTCTCTAACATGTTACATATCACTGAAAGATGTAACCTATATATTTCTTCTCTTTTCTTGCTAAATAGGGTCAAAATAAAGGCTTATACTTCAAAACTAAGAGCATAGCATCATTTCTGCGATGCCTATAGATGTACATGTAAATTATAGTCTGAGCAGCACAAGCTGGAATTCTTTTAATGGAAATTGTACTATTGAAGAGTTATCACGTTGCTTCACTATCACAGTGAAGAACACATAAGTGCACTTGTGTTTCTATATCTCTCTCTCCCCCAATATTTGGATATCTTAGCATTAGGTAATATAGCCTAGTAAGTTAAAAAAGAAGGACCAGTCCGATACATATAGAATTTTATAACATTGCTATGGAATACAAAAGGGAGAACATTACTTTCCCCAAACATTTCCTCATCCTGATTATAAGAAAACAGATTAGATGTTACACTAATTTTTTTATATGTGATCTTTCTTTGAGTGTTTTCAAAGTTAACTATATTTAGGACCTATTTTCATCTCCATAAAGCAGTAGGTTTTGCCTCTTTGTAAAATATTCCCCCATAGAGCATCTTAGTTTAATTCACTTTTAGCTAAAGAAACACCCAGGTTCAATCTGGAGACCTCCTTCCAACATAATTTAGCTAGACCTTTTCTTAGTAAAGGTTTTCTGGTTTTCATTTTCACTTCATATTCTCAAATAAAAGATCCTTTGTTGTCTACCATTTGATTGGACTTAATGAAAAACACTCCATTTTAACTTAACAGTATTTCCCTTTGAATTTATTATATTTAAGGACACTGTCAAAAATCAAGCATTTAATCTCAGGTTTTTATACTTAAAATTATATTACTATCATATGGCTCAATGAGGTGATGTAAAAAGTATATTGAAGAGATTTCAAAAAGAAAAGAAAAGTGAAAAACTAGCCTCATTTTAATATGAAACTAAATACTATAGCTAATGTGAAGATTGGGTATGGTAGTTGACTTTAAAGACTAACATGTGACAGGGTGCCAACAGCTGAATTGTGCAGTATTGACTAAATGAGGTTCACTGATTTGTATTGAGGCTAATATCTTCTTTAAACAATTCCGTGTAAATTGTGCGTATAAAGTCATTGGAAGCTATTTCTCAGGACAGCCTCGCTGGCTAGCTACCTGCTGGAGTGAGGAAGATAATCAATAGAAAGAAATAGAGCTGAGCATGAGACTAGGAAGCTTCAGAGCAGTTAGTGCTGATAAAAGTAGATGATGTCAATATTTGGGAATAACACAACTCTAGGATAACAGACAAAAGAGAAGTGCATATGTTGTAGAGTGTTCAAACAGGGGCAGAATTAATGCATAAGTGGCAGATGTTGCCCCAGGCTGCAAAAGACATTATTTATTCCAGGTATTGTTAAATTCCTACTGAAACACCAGTGCATAGTATAGTATATTAAAAATTACATCTCTAGCACTGAGAGCCTGAATGCTTCTTTTCATGAATAGACTTTCTAAGGTATAAAGGAGCTGATATATTTTATTGATACAAAGTATTTACCAGCTATATCCTTGAACTAATAAAAAAGAAGAAGATACTCCATCAGAAAATATTTCAGAATTGATACTCTGTCTTCAGTTTTCTTTAATTAAGCTAATATTTATAACAATAACCGAGACAAAATGGCAAATAATTTGGGAGAAATCAATTCTTAACTCAAAGTTGTAAACATCCTTGAGTTCCAATGCCATCCCATCCTTCCCTTTTTGCACGTAAAGATTATGAAAATAAAAAAAATCCCTGATACTCATTCAGAATTATATTATAGTGAATGCTTTTAGCTGTAGTATCCTTATTGGTAGTGAAGTAATGGTATATTTTTGCTAATTTAATAGTGGAAATCAGTTTTCCTATTGCTGTCAGGTGATGAATTTTTGTTCTTCAGTGCTGATCTTTCTGTTGATGTATTATGACATAGTCTGTCAACATGAACAGATATGTGAAAGGGAGATTGGGTGACTGAGACATATAACCTGAATATGGCTCCTCTTGAATTTTAAGCATATTGTGGTTGGATACCTCAAGTAAGAATGTACTTTTTTAAAGCATGCTATTATTTTGATGTAATTTAAGAAAAAGCAAAACAGGTGGACTATGACAAGGTTCTAAAAGCAGAATGAATGAGCTAACTCTAAAACATATGCATGAGAGCTTATAAAGCTTTCCCATCCAAGTTAATAGCCCTTTAAAACCAGCATTTGCAAAGTGCAAAAGTTTTTTGTGTAAAGAGAAAACCAATTCAGGCTTATCTGATTATTAAATATAGGTATTGTTTTCAAAAAATTAAACAATTCCACAACCTTTGCATGATTTTGTTGTCACAGATGTTTTTATTGTTTGGTATTAGATATCTGGATTACATCAAGTAGGTGATTACTATGTCGGCTAAAAAGGTCAAGTTCCATACTTTTTATTTCAAACCACCATAAAGAAACCTTTTTATAATGACACACGTGTTCATACTGTATATCTACACAGACTCACTTTAAATTGTGTTTTCCTATCTGACATAGGGCTCAAGAAAAATAATTCAATATTTTGATCATTAATATTTTTCCAATATTAATATGTAAAGTAAATATACACACATTCAAAATGACCAACTTTCTATGGTAAACCTAATATTAAAATACAGGATTAAATCACCAAACAATGCAACTAATTGTGCTTAAAACATTATTTGAATTATGTGTTATAAAACCTTTATAAAGTTTGCCAGATAAATATCAGTTTTTCAGGTTACTGTTCTTTTCATCTTAAATTACAGGAAAATATAAGATCCTCATTTATTACTCAACTCTAAAGGATGCCTTCATTTCAAATAAAGCATTCATTTCGATTTGGGGACACAGAAAAAAAATCTTTTAAGATCTATACTTCAACTAATTTGTTAATCTTGTGCCACTTTTAGCATTTGTCACACATATAGACCAGGAAATTGGCTCCATCTCATTCTAGCTCTGTGTTGAATTAAAAACCTTTACTGCAAAGAAGAGCATGATGTGGGGAAAGAATAAATTTAGTTCTTTCTTTAGTAATGCACATATATTTCCATACATTTCACATCCTAAGGGAGCCTATGAACGCATTCAATAAATACAAAACTATAATATATAATTCGAGGAAAAGAGATATTTTTATATTCTAAAGTCCATATATGACCTTAGTTTTAAAAGATTAAAAATAAACGTCACAATGGTTTTTATGCTTTTATCAAAAATAGGATATATCGAAATGTTAGGAAAAAAACAGAACACTGCATTTTAGGACTTCCAATTTTTCTAAACTAGATGGTTTAAACAATATAAATTAAACACTGTCACTTGAAAATTAAGAAAACTATAGTTGTGTCTTGTCCAACTAGTCCTATCTTAAATATCCTAAAAACAAAACCATATAGATAAGTATTTATGTGGAAGGATTGCCTATCTTCACCTTTATATATTAAGGTCAACGAAAAGAGCACTTTATGGATAAAGGGCAATAATGAAGAGGTAGCCTTTAAACATGATTAGTTGGTATATATTAAAGATCTGTTAAAATGAAATATATACTGCAGGTGAAGGAAATTACTGACTACTACTAGGATGATAGACTTGCTGTATGTTTATTTCACTATACCTTTAAAATATTTGTGAATTTGACTGCATTGTGAGAAGACAGTGCAATGTGGTAGATTTATGAGGGTCTGACGGAAACAGGGCTAGGATAGATTATGGCATACTTGTTTAGAAAAACTGTGAACTGAAGGTTCCTGATTTACACTGACATATATCTAGATGAAACTATAGTTTGCAAATTGCCTAGAGGAGCCATCTTTTATTAAGTGTTTGATAGGTACAGAAATGTACATATCTATTCTAAAATGTAGTAGGAATACTGATGTTATATTTGCAAATGTGATCTTAATATTTTTAGATTTTCTTAAATCTTTATAGTCACCTCATCCAATCTTATTCGTAATGCTTGTGTCCAGTGAACAAACCCCATGGTTAAAGAAGCTTGTTGCATTATTTTGAGTTCTTGGGATAGCAGTATGCTGAAATATTATCTGTAGTACAGCATCATGAGCAATCTAACCATGATTCAGGCTCTTTTCACCATTTTCAACCGCCTGACATCTTACATCGTACATTATTCTACATTGTTACAGTTTAGGACAATGAAAGGAGGACTTATAGTTATCAGATTTTATGGTTACTCATCTAAACACTTTCAATCTGGATACTGTATGGTGGTGTTATTAAATATTTTGTAAAAATTAGGCATGCAGTAAGAGATGAGGCATGCAGTAATACCACGTGCTCACAGGTTTCCTGCAAGGCATGATGCTGAAAACCTGCAAACCTTTGTAACCAAGAAAAGGCCAACTCCTGCTCATCTTGCTCATGTGAGTAGCCCAACTAACTTCAGTTGGATTACTTGTCTAAGAGGGGCAGAGCCTGCTGTGCTTTGTCACTTTTGGAACATTAACTTTCTTTTTCTGTAACAATTGCTTATTTAGCATTGTTATTATCCTAGCTAACTGCACAGTATGAACCATTGTCAATAAAATTCTACTTTCGTAATTCACATTTTATAAGTAATTATGATTGGTATTTATTGATTTCTCAGGGACAAAATTACCAAGAATAGATGACACCATGTATTTTAGTTTCAGTACTTTCAACACATTATTTTCAAGTCAGGTGTATGCAGTACGCAAATATTAAGTGATGCTTTACATGGAGATCTATCTGTCAGGCGGACAGAGTTTTGTCCAGGGAGCAAGTTTTGTCCAAGTAATTATCATATATATATATATATATATAATGGAAAACATCTTTTCTGAATATTCTGAAAATACTGTGGCAATGTGAGTTAAATGTATGCCTTTTGCAAGATCTCATCCATTCCTTTAATACCAACTGCCATTTAGTGATATTTGTTACTTCAAAGCAATGGCAAAGGCGAAGTCAATTAATGGTGAGCTGACAACTGTGTTACATCATCATCATTGTGTGCCCACAGTATTTATAATTTTATAAAGGGCCTTCCATGCTTCCTTATTTATAACTTATGAAGATCTTCTATTTCTACACTAGTGGTTAGAAACAGATACCAAACCACGTCATGGCAAGTAACAAGCATAGTTCTTTCTTACATTGTAAATTCTACAATGCAAGGCAGGGAACAGTTTCTTCCTGGATGTTTGGACAATGCCTAGCACACTATGGTATGTACTGGAATACAAATACATAATTAGCACTTGTCAGTTATAAGCAGCACTTATTAGCTGAACAATTAACCTCAGTCATTCACCTTTTCCTAGTTAAATCATATAGTCTTTGAGAATAGCTGCCATCTGCACTTGCATAAAAATATGCTTAACCATGTACACGGTTCTTATGCCAGTTTTGATTTGGAATAAAGTTACTGATTTCAAAAGTGTTATCTCTGTACATGAGAGAATAATCAGGAGACTTCATCTCACCTACTCAGATATAAATTAGGAGTAACTCCACTGAAGTAAATGTAAAATTGGTGAAAGTGAGAGAAGAATCAAGTCTTTTGTCTCTGCACTTTAGAAGTGAAAATGTCATACTGTATGTAAGTAAAGAAACAACACATGAAAGTAATTGTGTTGCTTACCAATACGTATGTAGACTATTAGACTACTGATATAAAAAATTTGCACCTACACACTACACTAGTCAGGAAAATGAAGGAACATAAGGAGAATTAATGCCCAAATAAGAGATGTTTGTATCTCTTTTGGATATGCCTCTAAGCATTCACTTAAGACAATATAGTGGTGTTATCTGTCACCTCCTCGTAACTACCAGAGGCAGGTGGTGTTACTTTTTTTCTTTTTCTAAGATCTGGTAAGAGTCTTCTATTCATTTCTGATGGCAATTGGGGACCAATGAGAGTGTTTATACATGTTATTTGTTAGATCAGATATGCTGACAATAGGTTAATATAGTTGTTTTTTCCATTAGCCTGCATATAAAACCTTTTTTAACTGAGGAAAAATATGGATGACCTGAACTGTGATTTGACTCCAGAGAAATACGAAGATGGCACCTGTATGAGGCATTATTTTTAGAAAGAGGGGGTGGGACACTCTTTCTCCCTTGACTACCTAAATGACACATCAATATCATTTCTTTTACTTTTGCTGTGACTTTTGTGACTTGTTCCTTGGTGTGTGACTGCAATGAGCATTTTTTGTTGACAGACATGAATAAGGAGCGGACAGCGGTCAAAAGAAAAGTGTCCATGCCCAAATAGGCAGGAGTATGCAAGATAACTTAGCAAAAAAATGTGGATACAGTTGATACACCTGATTTTCCCCAGTTTTGTGTAGTCATTTAGACCTGTGCAAAGTGGGTGTAAATCACAATGTGTCTTTTATGGGTAGTTGGGTGTGGGAAACAAAAAAGGGAGAAAAGAATTTGAAGTACTTAGGAAGTTTTCATACTTTGGAAGGTTTCCTATATATTCAGTCTAGGATTAATAGCTATTATGATTATAAATCATAGGATGCATAGGCACAGGTTGGCCAATAAAGTTATCTATGGAATATAAGTACTCTTGTTTCACAACAGTTTAACATCATTGCTTAACACCCTTCACCTTTTTCAGTTAAGGATTTTATTAGGAACACTTAAAGAATGAACACTTCACTGCATTTTCTGTTCTTCTGAATAATGAACAGAGAAAAGACCCTGGTTTGATTCTGATCACATAAGATTTTAACTTCATTAACCCTTGATTTTCTCTAAATGTAAATTAGATTAAATCAGACTCCCATGATTTCTTTCTATACAAACTGTAAATTATCTCTGGGATTTTAACATTTTTCATTTTGCTTTTTAAAGATAAAATAATGTAATATTTTTGTGCAATGGCACTACATTTCAAGTCATACAGGCCCCAATTCATCCAGGTACTTAAATATGTACACAAGTAGTTTGAGACAACATACATGCTTCAAGTTAGATATATGCTTAAGAACCTTGCTGAATCAGGACCATAGAAGACATGGGAATATCTCTAGGGCTCATTTTCTGGTGGGGATCATTGATGTGTTCCTCAGGTTATAAAGGTAGGGTGGACTGTATTTCAAAAATGATGGGTGAACTATTGAACAGCATTGATATCACCCTGAAGGATACTTTTGCTTGTTCCCTTAGTCAGATTACAGTATACTACAGTGGTTTTCGTAGTAATGGGAAAAAATGTGAAGCAAACTGGGGGAAAGTAGTACCAAGATGAAGTAAAAGAAAACCTTATTTCAGACTGAAGATTATGTAAAGGGTTATTTTAATAAATACTGGATTTTAAAATAAAATGTATGTCATGGTATTAGTTGTACTAGAATTGGCTTTCCTTTTATGGGGCATGGCTAGGAAAATAATTAATACGTAAGCTTGTATAGCATGGTAGTGAATAGACAGAAACTATACAACCTTGTTAACCTGTGTGTTTAGGCTGATTGATGCATTTTACTCATAATTAAAGAAGATGGTGGTGGTGTGGTGATGAGATATAAGTGCTTCCATTGTGTTTTCTCAATAATATTCCTATTGCTTGTTGGTCTACGGAGCTAGAGATTAGTTTTGATCATGTAACTCAGATCTTCAATGCATCAGTGCAGTATAGCACATTACCACCAGGTTAGTAGAACACCCCATGAAAATGCATTTTAAATGGTGACTTGAGAAATGCATCCTCGTCTATAAATATTAATCTGTAATCTTGGCCATTGTTAATTAAAATCTATGGCTGTGTAACATAAAATATTATTAATTATTCTGTTTAAGTGTTCTATTCTGATTTTTAATTTTTATTTATTTACTTATTTGTACTTATGCATACATTTTCTTTTTTCTAGGTATCTTCTTTCCTAGGTATCCAGGATTGGCTTATTAATTGTGAATTATTCAGTAGAAGATCCTTCTAAAATATCCAGTAATTTATCTACTGGAATATAGCAGGTTGTGTACTTGAAGGCCTCTTTTGCCTCTTTAATCCCATGAAGAAACATTGCAACTCTTACTGCCAACTAAATGCTTTGCACAGTACTCAACAAAACAGAAGCACCTCTAGCATTAGACAGAAACCAGTTGGCTGTCTACAACTGGGAGATACCTTTCTTAACAGAAGTTACTCATGATTCTGCTCTTGGCTACTGGCATTTCTATTGTCCCAAAACATCTACTTCCACATCTTCTGCCGTGAAGCTTTGAATAAACCATACTCTTCATCTTCACATGACTTACGTGTCTAAATGGCATAACCTACCAGTGCAGAAGGTCATATAATGCTACCTATTAAACCATCAAACACTTCACATGCTTTGAAAAGAAAACAGACATGGGTTTTGGAAAAAGATCTTATACTGCATCATCATTCTGGTATCCTACCAAAGGAAGGCAGAGAACAGCATGTTCTTTCCATTGGGCACAATAAATGACTGCTTAAAGGGATCGACAAAGACTTCATGACCACTTTCTGATCCACTTTAAAATTATTATAAGCTGGCGGGGAAGTTTATCTACTAATCATCTAGAATTTGAGAGTCTCTTTTCCTATTTAAAGAAAACTATCAGGGTACTGTATGGGAAACTAATCGTCACAGTTTTTATGGGACTTTAAGCACAGTTCAGAATTTTTCAATACTCTTTTTGGTACTAACTCAAGAAAGTGGTTGAGTATGTGCTTAATTGTACACATGTGCTTAACTTTAAGTCCTTTCCTGAATAGGGATGTTTTTCTGAATGTGGGCCTTGAATATGCAGCAACAGTTAGCACCTGTTCCCAGAAATGTGTTGTCATCAGCAATAATGTTGGTACATGAATAAAGACCTCTTGTGTAGCAAGATGTACAGATCTTGATGTTAATGGGGGGAAATAGTGATTATTTTCCATTAACAATGGAAGCAGTGGGGATTCAAGATCATCTAGTAGAAATGAACAGCAGCAGTATGGAAAGGAATTTATTTTCAAAGTTTCAAGAGGGACAAGCAAATAGGATCAACACAAAATAAAATCTACAAGAAACTGCTTGATATTTTTCTTTTAAAAAATGGAAACAAAACAATATTAGTGTTTGATATTGGAGAAAATCCTACTTTTGGGGGGTGGGAGTAGGATGTTGTATGGCATAATGGTTAGGAAAGCACTGAGGCAAAAAAACAACAACATGGGGATCTATTCCCAACTGCCACTAACTCTGCAAACTTGTGCATGTCATTTAATCTTTCTTTGTTAGTTGCCCTATCTGTAAAGAGATAATAATACCCACTTCTGTCAAGTATTCTGAGATTTTTAGATAAATAGGACTATGTAAGTGCAAAGAATTTTTAAAGTATTGTTTTCCTAATACAATGATAAAAGTGGTTCATAGTGTACTTAAAAAGATTGCCCATTAGGCTTAATGCTCCTGAGATAAGAGACAGCTTGGGCTATACACCATGCAAGTATCAGTTTCTTAATTTAAAGGTGTGTGTTTGTGTGGGTGGGCAGCTTTAACTTGGCTGCTACTTTTAATGTTTAATGCCCCAATTCTGCCATCAAATGTGAAATATGCATATTGATGAAAAATGATGGAAGTGAGATGCTGTGAGCTGAAATGTTTATTTCAGGATCTGCAGTATTCTGCCATCTTCTCAAAATATGCTTAGGTTTAGCTCTGCATCTGTTCAACATTTCAGCTGTTAGAACTTCACAAAAGGCCCTTTTATGCCTTCAAACTCAAGCTGGTTGCATGCTAGCATCTGAAGATCTCTTAACTTAAGACAATTTCAGGAGCCTTATCATACCATCTAATGCAAAGAAGCAAACATATCAAAGAGTTGTAGTGAAAGGGTGTGGCCCAGTTCTATCACCACAATCATGAGAAGATTACCTGGGAAAGATAAGTTTGGTGCTGTTTTATATTTCTGAATGAGTCCACACTGGTGGGGAACTTCCCTTTCAAAGAGTATCTGAGGCCAGAATAGCTATGGAGAGTCTCTAGTAGAGTCGTTCCAGTAGAGCCTCATGGCAAGAGCATGGGGATGTGTAGTGGGATCCCTTGGAACAGACAGCTGGTGCAGAGATATAGGGCCTAAGTATGGATGGCTCTGGTCTGGTGCTCATCCCTTGGAATCTGTAGCACATCACATACATGTCGGTCCTGTGGCCTGTTCTACGTGGGGCTTGGGCAGTGGAGAACCCTGACCCTAATGGAATGATTTGGGAGGAACTCTGAGTAAAATCACCTAGAGTTTTCTTAACCATCCCTCTTTCCAGTAGATTATACTGAGGAAAGGGGATAATGCAGCCCATAGGCAGGTGAAAGAGAAGGGCGGAATCATTCCCTTAAAGCACAAATAGGCAGATGATCTTTGTTGGGAAGAAAAGGGTGCAGTGAATTCCCAACATTTCCAAACACAGTAAAAAGGAAGAGTTGTATCCTGGTTGGGAGAAGCAGTCATAGTTAGGTAGGTACAAAAAGCAGCAGCCAGCTAGATACCATGACATGAGCATATAGGATAATGGTAGCAGTTTGGCCCAGATGTGGGGATAATGTGCTTATAATGAGTATAATGAGATAGAGACAATCCAGATGTAGCTAATTCTGCTGTAGTGTATATAGATGCTGCAAGAGCCATAGTGGCCATTAGGAGCCAGAAGGAAACCCTAAGATTCCCTTTTGGGCAGGAGCACATAGGCTGCATAAGTTGGCAACATCGGCGGCACATCGCCTTTGTTAGACTGGCTAATACTGAAAATTGGCACGTGCACATTACAGAGTTTGCAAGCAGCAGCACATCATACAGTGGGCTCCAATGCTGTCATACTTTACTCTTTCCCATAGCTAGGATGCGGACATAAAACAACCATCGGTTGCTTTAGGTTATGTCAACTTTGGGACCGCTCCTGCAGGTGTTACTGGAGAGATGATGCTCTACAGGCCCCTGTCATGTGCACTCCCTTTTCTTCCCACCTACTTTTGGCTTGACTATACCCATCTCTCCAACCATGCACAGCGTTAGTTCAGTACCTTTTGCTATCCTCATAACCTCAGGTCTGTTCCTGTAGGACAGGGAAGACGGGGTACCCAGTATTTTCTGCACTTTATTACCATTTTCATCTTAACTAGCAGGCTTTTCTACTGCTGGGTGCTGTGCAGCCAGTGGATGATCAGCCACCTGGAGCGTAAATTAATTGTGATCTTAGGTGAAGTAATTTACTCTCTGCAGTTTTCTCAGATGTGTAACCAAATAGAGAGCTGGCTGGCCACACATCAGCTATTGTAAAGGTCCTATTATGCTGAAGAACAACATTATGGGCTAATACTGCTCACCTTATTCAGGTGCATAAAATCACTGGCCTCACTAGGACTATTTGAGTCAGCTAGGCAAGTAGGATTTGGTCTTTTGTGGATCTACTCTAGAGGATTTGGGTAATTAGTGATAGAATACTAATACTGCCACATAGTTCATGCTACTTAAAGGGAAATATCAATTTGCTTCAGATCTGTCCTCAGATTTCAAAAGACAGGAAACATCTCTGCATTAACAATTTTGGACAGATTTAAAAAGTTGCATTCACTTTTGGAATTTCAGGCTTTTAAAGTAAGAAAAGCAGTTTTTTTAACTGTTTACCCATGTTATCTCAAGTGAACAAAACAGAATGGAAATGGCTTATCAGAAAAGTGAGCCAGTGCTGCAGCATGCCAAATTGCTTACCCAGGAAATGGCAGGTATGTCATTTACATACTCCTTTGCTGCAGGTAACTGCCAAGCCACCACTGGAAAGCAGTTGTGTGTGGCATGCCTCTGATTTCACTGGCACATCGATGTATAATGCTACCAAAATTATCAGGTCCTTTCAAAATCTTGCAGGACATCTAGTTATGTTGTAGTATTGGATTACATTTCGTTCAGTGCTCAGAAGCACTAATTATCAGATGTTAAAAACATTAAAGAGGCTTTGGCATTGTTTAGGATAAGATAGTTACAAAATAGATACAAAAGCTGTACCCTTCTTCATCCCCTCAGAATAATTTTTCATCCATTATCTGCCCTTAATTAAATCCAGAGTATTGTTGGCGACAATTGTTTTAAGGGGTTATGTTTTAATTATGATTATGACAAAATTATGCTTGCTTTACTCATGCGAGTAGTCCAACTGAATTTAATCAGACTACTTATGTGAGTTCATCAAGCAGAATTTGGCTCTATATGGTGATGATTTAATTACTTATATTAATTACATAAAAATGTTTAGTAACTATTGAGGACTTGACTGAAGGTATTTTCTTTTCTTTAAGCAGGTGCACAACTTACAACTCTGTGAAGGAGAATATTGAGTAATGTAAGCAACCCTTGACTAGATCAGCATTTTCAGGCTTATGAACAAGATCATGCTGAAGTGTTTAAAATGGAGTATAGTGCAAATTTGTGAATAAGACTATGCCCTTAAAAAACACAGATATTTCCCCTTCTCAGTTTGGAGGGCATGGTTATTAAATATATGGCATTTGCTAAATGTAAAATGGGTTCCAACTCTAGGGCACTACTGGGTGATTATATCATGTTGCACACACCCCCATCTATATATTACTTTTATACTGTAGGTGTATCATATAGTAAGGGTGACCCATAGGTAACTACCCAACAGCTCTTACAGAAGCAGCAATGTACTGTGCTAAGCTCACAGCTATATCTGATTGAATCATATGTAGCGGGGTCTGTATGCAATATGATATAATCAGCCAGTCCTATCCTAGAGTTGGAAGCCATTTTGTATTCTTAATATTTGGCGCACTTTTGGTATCTGGTAATTCAGAATGAATAATTAATACTGGCACAACATAGATTACAATCACAAACACTGGCTCTGCTCTATTATGAACAGATGGGTTATACACAACTATACTTTTTTTTAACCCAAATTTGTATGTGGATATAGCTGATCACAAGTTATTGTTAACTTCTTCTATATATTTCCCCAGCTGATTATGCTTTTCTTGAGGTTGTCATATGGCATTACAGCACACTTACTAATGACTTATTTTGTCCAGATTACACTGTAATTTTTGAGCTCATAAACCAAACATGGGTACAATTTTGCAAAGTAACACCTGATTTTCTTTCTATATAACATCCTACCGGCTGGGATATTAATTCTCACAGATAAGTTTATGTGAATGAAAAATACCTGCATCTAGACATTTTTCTTTAGTTATGCAATACATACAAGACAGCAGATGGCCCATAGTCAGAGATACTTATACATAACTAATATAAGAATGAAAGTCAGACCCACAATCTGTCGAGAATGTAATTTGTGGTATATAATTCTCTTTTTCTTCCTTCTGTGCTCACTTCTGGATTTATGAAAATCCTCTCCTCTCACCTATCCAGTAGCAGAAGGACATCCCGTAGTGAGATGAAAATCTGTAATGCAGCTTGACAACGTCATTAACTAAATTTGTAAAGCTACATTCTTCTACTTTTATATGTAACTGTCTTTATTTTGCCATTTCAAAACAGTTTCCTAAGAACTGTTGCAGTTCATTTTCCAAACTTAGAGGAAATCCGTTTCATACAGACGTCTCTCCTGTGAAGAGTATCGGGGAATTCCTCTTTAAATTACCGAGGATCAACCCTGGCATGTTTACAACATTGGTTCCAAGTACCACATGCACTTTCTTCAATTGTTTTAATGCACTGTACTAACAGCATAATTGTATTATGGATAATAAATACTAGATAATTTGCTATGTTAGATCAAATATGTAATATAGGATAGAACTTCTTAACTACCTTATTAGTTTAACTTCTGCACATTGGCAGATGGTCTCCTCTCTTCATCTCTTACTGTAAAACTAGGTAGCACTGCATCTGTGGTGTTGGTAAATAAAAGAATATCAACAATCCTCTCAAATCTTTACTAATGCCTGAGGAAAAGTCAGTGTTCTTTAAGGGAATTTAAAAGTGTACTTTGAAAGGATTTAAGTTTCTTTAAAAGGAAGAGTGGGAGTGTTTTGAAATTAAAAAAAAAGTTTAATCTTTTTTTTATCTGAGGCTTTTGGGCTTTTCTAACATTGTCTATAGTGAATATTATAGCAAATAGCACAGTCATAATTACATGTCACTCTCTTCATCCTCCTTGCACTGCCATTCAGGAAAATGGCACACTTTTCACACACCATTTGCAACTTTCTAGATGAACCCCACATATATTGTGGGATAGTTTGAACACAGTCATTAATCTGTGTTTTAAGGTGTGTATTTTCAGAGTTCCAGCTTCTAGACCCAATTCTGAAATTATTCCCTGTGCAAAACTCTAGCTAAATCAGTGTCACAGATTCTGTGGAACAGCCAAGCTGTACTCAGCAGATATCCAGAAGAGGAGAGTATAGGTGCCTTTAAACCATGTTTACAGCTCCCAAGTCCTGCAGCTGGAATGCACCAACACCTAGCATAAGAGAACAAGGTGTAAGAGTCTGTCTTACACCTGCAACCAATGGCACGTAGGGGGTCCTTGCAGCACCTGGAAGTTGTGAGGTGTAAGGATAACCTGGATGTGCTTTCCTTTCCATGGAAACGGCCCTTATGCTGGAGGCTGGAATAAGGAGAAGCTGCTACAGTGGTCCCATCTCAGTAGCAGATTCCTCTGCTCAGGCGTATTACTGCTTTTCAGTATTGCAAAGCAGCCATAGTGCAACAGAGATCCAGGCTCGCCAGCAGCATTGGGCACCTAGTTGATAAATAACAAAAATGAAGTACTATGTATATGTGAAAATTCATCAAGTGTGTCAGAGGCAGTTATCCCTCGCTGATGACTGAGACCTTGTTCCTGCCCAAGCTCATTCATATATAACGCTGTACAGGTGTGGGCACAAGCCAACAGCAGCTTTGAAGTTTAACAAAGAACCTATTTTTGTCTATTCCAACTATAAAAATTGCATTATGTTTTAAAGGGTATTATGTATCTTTTTAATGCACTCATAACTCATTTCAGCCAATTTTGATGGAAGTTACAAAAACAAATTCACTTTGGGAATGAGACTATGCATGAGAAATTTTAGCCCAAATGGAACAATTTTGAGGAAGTAATGGAATAAAATATGGGTTTAGAACAGAACAGAATGAATAGTTATTATGATGTCATTCTCTGATAGAGGAGCCAGAAGTTTGCCTCTCATGCCCCTCAGAACCGAAGGCAGCTAATTATTGTCTCGCATTGTGTGACTACTAGTGAAGTTCTGTATATCATATAAACTCGCATATAAGCCAGCTTTTTCATCTCAGCAATATGTGAGAAACGAACTGAATGCCCGTGTGTAAACAAACACACCTCTATGCTTGTTTAACTTGTGTTATCAGGGAGGAGAAGAGGTGCAACAGTTGAAGAATCCTTCTCCAGGCACTGAGGGACAGAGAGGAGCTACTGAAATATTGATCTAGGTATCAGATGATGCAACCCCAACAGTTTCCATGCAATGGTGGAAGAAATATCCTGGCTTCTCCAGGAGTACTTTTGTCATCTTTTAAAAACAAAACAACATTGTCCAGTTCATATTTACAAAACAAGAGCAGAATATTCTGTAGTGCAATGTCAGAGGTTGAGACAAATGATGGAGAATGAAATGGTGACTATGAAACGTACACAGTGAATCATCATCCATCCAGACTTGGAACAGCCAACTGAGAATTTATGGACATATCATCACAGATGTGGAATCCTACCAGGTCCCACCATGAGCTTTCTTCTAGTTTCTTCCTTTCAGTCATTTTAACCTTTACCACCTCTTCTTTGTTGATGATATTCAACTGTACATATGTTAGCCTCTTTATGACTTGATCTCTTCTTCTGTGGCTAGGAACATGTCAGATATGAATTACACTCTGTCTTTCAAAGGTTTGTTATTTAAATGTGTATAAATGTTTCCGAATCTTCTCTCACAACTTACAAAAATGTATTTTAGAGTTTTCCTTGTCTTTCAAATTGCCTTCAGATAGCACCGTTATTGTTAAAGGTCAGCGATGCACCTTATTTTGCTCCTCATGCAGGCCTTTCTTCTAACAGACTCCAAATTGAGCGAGTGTGTGTGAGATCACATTTTGCTGTTGCATGAAGATATTTTATTAAATCTTCTTCAGTGAGCCATGCACACTTTGTTCTCTTAAGTATAGCAGAGTCCATACTATCAAATTTGAGGCTGGAAAAGACACTCCTCTGAAAGTCCAGAAATGACAACAGCATTCTAAGTAACTATTTTTTTGGCATGCAAAAAAGGCAGCCTTTCACCAAGCCATATTTTTCATGTGGCATTATATGGCTCCAAAATTAGATCTGTTCCCTCCAACCTTCCAGATTATCTGTTGCAATCTATTACATATAGAATTTTATTTTTGAGTATGTTCTGCCTTCAGAAGGGAATGTCAATAATGCTCTCATTATGGCTGGTACTGTGCAGATATAGCCAGCATTTTTTCACATCGCAGAGCACGTGTCTTCTCAGCCTCTGCTTTTTTCAGCCAGGTGTTTTCAAATAGCCTTTCATATTAAGTAGTGTTACTAAGCTGTTGTGTCAAAAATCAGATAGGATATTAAATAAAACAATATGTGTATCAAACTATCCATAGTCAAATGGTATTCCATCCATGAAGAGGAGAATGAAGTCTGTAACAATTGTTTAAGAGCATGGAGGGTAGCTAAGAGAACAGAAGTATGAATCCTTCCAAGTATATAGCCTGAAGAAGCAAAAGGGGCAATAATAACAACTGCCCCATATGGAAATGGGTTCTTGGCAAGATGAACTCATTAGCTAAGTGCTGGAGGCCAAGTCATTGTCCTCTTCCTTTTCATTATATCCAGGCCAAATACATCTCCCAGATCAGAATGCTACCTCAATATAAGTAAGTGCAAAAGAAACCAGTGGAACGGTTGTCAATATAAAGATCAGAACAATAACCTATTAATTGCCCTAGAAAAAAGCTAAGTCACTTGCAGTTTGTGTTTCTTTTAGATGTCCCATATGCAGGGAGCACTTGAGAAGTTCGTGTTCAGTTCTACTGGTGAGCTGCATTATAAAGACAGAGGGCCAGACTCTCTGATGTGCTCAGCAGCTACTGAGTACAGGAGAGAGGGCCTGCCAGGAAGCTGTTTGGCTCCTTGATTCGCTACCCATTCTTCATCTGGGCACATGTTAAGGGAGCCTGTGGGCTGCTCTAACTTGTACCAGTTGGCATTGATCCTTCAGGAACTGTTTGCCAGCTGAGCACAATCAGAATGCATGGGATGTTCCTCCTTGCCTAGAGACATTCCCCTTGCCGGGGACTGGAGGGGGAGTGACTTATCACCTGGCTATGCACCCTGTGAGTATACCCAGCAGGGGAGTTAGAACTGGATTCTGTTCCATTTGTGCTGCAGGAGCAGTGCAAAAGGCGTAGGGCAAGCCACTTTATCTGGTCCTAAAGTTCCCTTTTTATTGCCCTCAGTATCCCAAATTGAAAACAAAGTATATGCAGAATCTCTTTGATTTCATTTTTCAGACCACAAGTGAGGCTGACTCAGCAAGTGGCGAAGAAAACTACATTTATTCATAGTGGGTGAGCAACTCTCTCTTTTCAATGAAATTTTTGTAGCTGATCAACTCAAGTGGCTGCCTATCTAATAAATACAAGCTATATACACTACTGTTATATGCCAGATAAGTATAGCTTCACTGCATATTTGGCATTAGTGACTGATCTGCAAATCATGTTACATATTCACAGTTTGACAAGGTGGGCTCAGAAGAAAATCCCTTTGAGACAAAACCGCCAATTTTGCCCCCTTACTAATGCTGGGTAGATCCTTAGTATTTAAGTAGTCTGTTGTTTTCAGTAGAAGCAATGGTGGCAGAAAGTGGACCTGATGTTAACAAATATTTGTTCTGCTTTGCTGTCTCCTATCATATTCTTTACTCATGTTTCTAAGCTTACCTTCCTCCTTTATTCAAAAGAGTGCTTATCTTCTCAATGCTTGCTGATGGACCAAAACTCAACAGAACTGCTGGTGATCATTTCTGTGTATTTCATTTAGACACTGGTACTATGCACCCCACCACCTACACTTTTTGAGGTACCAAATGGATTCAGCAAGAATCTGTTCTGGATTACAGATCACAGGAATTTAGATAATTTAATTAAATACTTATTAGGTCAATTATAAATAAAAATTCTAAATATTTTTCTAGTATTTTTTATTAGTAGTATTTACCTAGGTGCTTATATAGCTCCTATCACTAAAAACATCTACACTTTTAGATTTGTATGTAATTCTTACATACTATGACTAAAAAAAAGAGTGCACTGTGCAAAACACATTGTATTTATACATTTCAAAAGTACTCACTGCCCCAGATGATGCAGATTGTTTGTGCATTTCTCATCCTTGCACATATATAGCAAATCATATAAACATGTAAAACTCTGAATGCTTTTATCTTAATTACTTTATATTGCTCCCTCTTCTCTCCCTCAGTACCCTCATAGAGGTGTTTGGGAGGTGCAGGTAGACAGGAACCTCAGAGAGGAAAATTGGGAACAGTAAATTCTGTTGGCATTAACTGCCCATGAATTTCAGCACACAGATTTACCTGTGCATCTCCTATTAAAATTAATGGGAATCATGTGACTGAATCCATCTGCATACTGAACATTTGCCTCGCAGTAGGAAACAAAATCTGTCTCTCGTTTCTGAATTCTCTAAACTAAACTAAAATGAAGACTAAGTTGCAATGATGATGTATCCTTTGACTATCAGACACATTTAGCATATTTCATAGATAGCTTTGAAGAAATGAAGCTTTTTAAAACAGAGACACAACTTTTGTATTAAAAGTCAAGGGTCATGGGGAAAGTTTAATTAGTATTACAAATCTGAATAATGTTTTCATCATAATGATAAAACAAGCTGCTGTATCTGCAATTTACCCTCTAGCTATACAATTTTGAACTTAAATAGCCACAAGGAATGCAATAAATGAAACATTTTTCGGAACAATGATTTAAAATTAGTCCTACTTTTTGATCAGACTTATTTTAAATGATTGTCTATTAATAGACCATTAATAAAACATTATTTTAAAATGAGATTTCAAGAAATAGGTTAGACTTGGGTAAGGTACAATAGAAAGCAGGCAAAGACAGATGTGATGACTTTTAAAGAAATAATGTTTTAAACAATATTTATGCCATACACATACAATTTTAAAAACAAAGGCTATAAATTTCTGTCTGAATTTTATATATATTTCTATCTCAGTCTTCAGAAGTTTTCTGATGATTATGCTTTGAATTGTGGAACTGAAGTAGAAATCCTAGAGCAGAAGATGTTCACACTGACTTCACTGGGAACTTTGTAAGTTTGGGGACTTTAGGACTGGGTCTTATGTATGCAATAAACCGGATTACTAAGGAAAAACACATGCTTCTCTGATTCACCAAATGGTCCTCCAGGACTTTCAAAAGATACAGAATATTAGCTGACTTGCTTGAATGTCCCACTTGAAGATCCTATTGAAAAGTTTCTTTTAGAGTCTTTTAAAACTAAAATTAAGTTTTTAAAAAATATATATATTTTCATTCCTTTTATATGTTATATGCGCACACACACACCACTTTACGAGCTGAATCCTGTGAAACGATGCATCTGCAACTCTTACTGAAGCCAAGAAGAGGTCCTCAGTTCCACTCCTCGTGGGATTAGGCTATAAAAAGATTAGATTTTTATAGGAAAGGATAAGGAATTCTCTTCCAAAATTTGTTACCATCAGGCAAAGTGAAAAAGATAACCAAAGATTTTTCAGTACTGTAGGATTTAAACTATTGAATTTGGGGAATTTTAATTTGACCCTTCCAATTCCTCACCACCAAGAGAGCTCCCAAACACAAACAGAAAGAAGATGGTCAGGATCAGGGTCCACCACTTCATTGTTGCCTATTGCCCTCATTAAAAGTGACAAGAAATGGGGTGTATTGGATACATCCTGCCCGAAAAGAAGAACAGTACTTTGCATTTCTATAATACCTTTCAACTGAGCATCTAAAAGTGCTTTGCAAATATTAATTACTTAAACTTCAGAACATTCATGTGAGGTAGGTAATGAATAAATAGGGAGCATGTCATCCACCACTGAAATGCAGTCTCCTCTGGGATGGGCGGGCTGCCGCAGCTCTCTTAGCAGTGCACAGAAATATTACACACAGTTTATGATATGAAGTGAAGAAGGAAACTACAGAGAGGATTTAGGTGCAGTAAAAACAGTGTAACATCAGAAATGGAATTCGGCAAGGATGCTAGGTCCCTGTGCTACAAAAACACCACATTTTCTTTAGTGACTGAAAGAAGTCAGGACATTAATTATTGTCTAATTTGACAGATGAATTCATTAGCTGCACAGAGTCCTCTAAACCAAGTACTGTTCACTATTGATGCCAGAGGGAAGAGTGCCACATATTGCCATGTCCAACAATAGATTTTTTTATGGTTTGGTGGAATGGAAATGGAACTGAGAGCCAGGAATTCCTGCTTTCTAATCCTGGCTCCGTCAGTCATTTTGATATGTGGTCTTGGGCATTTAAACCTGGTCTCTGTTTCATCATTATGGTAAAATGGAGAGCACAATACATGTCTCTCTCTCTGGGGTGCTGTGAGGATTAATTGGAATGGTTAATATCTGTTTAGCACCTTGATTATGCAAGCATACTCTAAGTAGTATTTATTGTACTTCTTACAACATCTAGCTGATCTTCGGAATTCTCCCATCCAGTTACTGACTCAGGCTAACCATATTTAGGCCTTCTTAAAGTAAGGTACCTATTTCCTGATTATTTGTTTATTTAATACTGTAATACAGATATTTACTTTGTGAGATCTGATAGGTTCACAGCACAAGATATTATGGTTAAAGGGAGATTCCACACAGATGGAACTCGTCAAATTGAGGACACTTTAACAAATGTATTCAGCAGCAACAGTATATATATATATAACAAAAGTCACCTATGCATACACTGTTTAGGAGGACAAAGTGGTGAGAATTTTTAGTTTTGTCTAGTATTTCCACCACTTTTCTTGCCAAACTGAAAAGGTGCTCAGAGGGAAAGGACGAGACTTCAATCTCTGTGGTCAATATAATCATGAAGAAAATGAAAGCAAAATTAAATGTCTCAATCAAAACAAATGGAAAATACATTGAGGGCTTTGATATTAATATTTGGGCAGTTGCCCCAAATGTTCACTAATGATGCCCTTAAGTAACACTTCAGGAGCAGGGAAGTTAAAAGGGGGAAAGCATCAGGAAAAACAACCACTCTGCTTTAAAAAAAGGCTGAAATCCTTCATTCAATTAAAAAAAAAAACCCTTAATAGATGGCCATACATGAGTTCAAATTGCCTAGGAGAAGGTCTAATTCGTGCTAGCCATTAATGAAAGCTTTACATGGCTATTAAGGAAAAACTGAGAAGTTACCACAGCAACCTTAACAATGCTTGTTAATATAATATTTTTTATACTGGATGCTTAATATGCATCCTAAATTCCTCTTTTATAAGACCAGACTTTTTTGTAGCTTTCAAAGGTAGCTTTGGTTTATAGATTTGTTTTTTGAAAAACCTATCATTCTAGTTATGTATATATTCCTGTGTAATATCCTGTTTTAAAATGTAATATTGATATTTGTTTCATTAGCAGATATCAGATCATCTGTTTGACTAATTGTAAATTAACGTCTAGTAATGAGATAACCCTTTTTGTAAATATTTCTTTGCTTATTGGGTTAAATACAGACTGTGTATATTTTCCAAGGTTGAACCTGAATCAAGCACAGATATCACCTATATCTGACTAAGCTCCATCACTGGCACCATAGATCTGCTACTAAAACCAGTGGAGCTAGCTAAAGACTCATCTTCTAAAAAGATGGTTGGTGAAAACTAACAATTTTGAGCACTCATATAGTACTTTTCCTCATATGTAGCACTTTATATCTGGTACATATTATAAAGGTAGGATATGCATCATTATTCCCATTTAGACACATATAGAAACTGAGGTGCTGAGAGGTTAAGGCCACATTTTTTTAATAATCTCTATTAATTGCAGTGCCTCATTTTTCAGCTGCCCAGCTTGAGACACCTACGTATCTCAAGTTGACTGCTCAAACTTGAGGCACCCAAAATTCACAGGCACTTTTGAAAATCTAGACTTATATGACTTAGGCCTGGTCTACACTTGACATTTCAATTGGCATAGCTGTGTTGCTCAGGGGTGTGAATTCACACTGCTGAGCACCAAAGCTATACTGACCTTACCCCCGATGTAGAAATAGCTAGATTGACAGAAGAATGTGCCTGTCAACCTAGCTACCGCTGCTCAGAGAGGTGAATTACCTACACAAATGAAAATACCCCTTCTGTTGATGTAGGATTTATCTACACTATGGCACTACAGTGACATAACTGTGCCGCTGTAGCACCCCTAGTGTAGAGAAGCCCTTACTCAAAGTCACATTGCAATACAGTAGCAGAGCTGGGAACAGAACCAAGGTTTCCCAGTCATAGTCCCATACCCTAGTTACTGCCTCGGCATAAATCAAACATACATATAAACACAATGTATTTTAATGTACCTTTTCCTGGTTTTGCCAGAAATAAGATCTAGATGGATTTTAAAGGGTTGCGTATGATAAACTGTCCTGCAGCATTGCATGAAAGTTTCTGTTATTAGTTCAGCTTTAAAAATGACATTATTAAGTATACTACTGTATGGCAGAGTTTATTATATAAAAGATAATACTACCAAATTAATGACATGGTCACATGCAGTGCTACAGTCAGTCACTATAAAACATCCCTGAGCACCACCAGAAAATTTGCCCTCCATATTTAGTGACCCAGCTTTGATTTACAAGGTGGTTGGTAAAACATTTAGTAGTTACTTCTCTATGACAGGGTCAGAACTTCCACTGATTTCAACAGGAGCAGGATTGAGCCCTACCTACACTACATATCACAAACTTCCCTGTGCTATACTATATAGTTATTTCAAATATTTTTTTTAAATCACATCACTGCCTCATTAAAATAACATATTAGAAAACTCTAGGAAGTCAGGAACGACTAGAGATACAGTTCTGCCAACAAGATGTCCCAGTGTAAAGAAAAATATTACATCATGCTGGGAACTGGAAGGTAAAAAGGCTGAGGCTGGTCTACACTACCATGGTAAATCAGTCTAAGTTACGCTACTTCATTTAAGTGAATAATGTAACTGAAGTTTACATAGCTAGATCCACTTACTGTGGTGTCTACATTGCACTATGTTGATGGGAGATGCTCTCCTGCCAACTTCCCTTTCGCTTCTCGGTGAGCTGGAGTACACAAATCGATGGGAGAGTGCTCTCCCATCGATTTAGCCTGTCTTCAGGACCGCTAAATTGACACCCACTGCATCCAGTCTAGCAGTGCTAATCTACTGGCAAGTTTAGACATGGCCTTATTCTCTCCAAATTGAGAATAGAAGCACCCATAGAGCCATAAAACCTCCTGTCCCTGAAGGCAAGTGTCCTATGTCCGGGTGGCTCCTTGGACTCCTTCTTTGAATGATCTCTCTGCTTATCACAAACCTTTCTGCCCTATGATGGACCTTTCTGTCTGAACAGTCCTCCCCTGCTTCTTCTCCAGCTGCATGACTCCCTAAAACCATCTCTGATTCTCTCATTCCAGCATGCAGTAGCCTCCTTCACCTGTTTCATTGCAGCTCTCGCTCCTGGATTCCTTCTTTCTGGCCCCGGGACTCCATTTTATCTCAGTCTTTTTCAAAGAATACTCCTCTCTCTATCGGCCCACTTTCAGCTGCTCTCAGCTAGCTCTCTGTGTTCCTCTCTCTCCCAAGTATTTCCCAACACTGCTGTGGCAAGCTATGCACAGTTCCTAATGCTCTTTGACCTGCAACCTGGTCACAGTTCTTCTCTTGCTGTCTTCTCCTACCTCAGCCTCCACATGGACTGTTCTAGTGCATTTCATTGGACTGGACTGTTGCATGCTACTTTCTCTCCCTATCTGCCTAGATGTACTGACCCATCCTGCACCATTGT
Source organism: Trachemys scripta elegans (assembly GCF_013100865.1). Classification (NCBI taxonomy): domain Eukaryota; kingdom Metazoa; phylum Chordata; order Testudines; family Emydidae; genus Trachemys; species Trachemys scripta. The sequence goes on along the minus strand of NC_048299.1, from coordinate 229,877,313 downwards.
CTCTTCCACCTTATTTAAATTGTCTTTCTTTTCTTCAACACCTGCATTGTCCTCAGGACTCCTCATCCACAGCAGGTTTTCCTGGCTTTGCCAGTCATGGGGGTGTAAACTTCCAAGTCCCCTTTGTAAATTTTGTAACTATGTCTAATCCCTCCTTCCACAGTTCAGTTGGGCATCCCAAGGCAATTAAACCCTTTCTGGAGCACTCCCACCAGTGTCTATGGTAATCATGAGGAACTGGGTATTCTAAGGCAAACTTTATAGGGCCTTGGAGTACACACTAGTACTTAGAGTCATCTACAGTGGTTCTGCAAGGTTAGACATTTCAAAGCAAGTAAAACCTCCATATTTCAGTGGTTCTGCAGACTTTGTTACTCCTAGGCAGCCAAGTTCTTACAGTAGATACCTCTGTGTGATTCTTCCCACTGCCACAGTGTTTCATCATAAATATACAATGGTTGAAAATGCTTGTACAATGGTCAAAAATGCTTGAAATGGTTAGCCCTGTCTTCCCAGTTCCTCAAGCTCCTAACTACTCACCTCAAGATGAGATGATAGTAATTTGTTCCTTGTTAAATATCTAAAGTAAAATGGAGAAACCGATGCTTATATTTATATACTTTTCTTCCTTTCTCATGAATTCTGTAACACAGAGGTAACAGACTTAAAAAAAAAAATGCCCAAGACTCCTTATTTACTCTTGGCAGTGGATTATAGGCAGGTAGCCTACAGAGAGTTGACATTGTCTACTAGTAAGATTCAACTAAAATACAATTTTGTCTGTAATCTGCAATGACAGCTTGAAAATTCTAGGTCTTAATTGCTTACTATATATAATTTCACTTTCCCCCAGTCTAAAAATAAACAGTCTAATGCTAGCATAAAATACAAGACAGCAGAGGTGACAGACAATAAAATTATCTTTAAGTTTTATATAGGCAAGTAGACATTGACTAAAAGGATCAGTTAACATAACCTCAGAGTATAAAGAAACATCCTGATTACTTTTTTCAAGATCTACCTAAGAATTAAGAGTTCAGAACTAAGAACATATCCCTCAAAACCAAAAAAGATAGTGATCATTTAAAAAAAATAATTTCACCTAGAATGCCAAACTGCTATTTGTACTTGTAAAGAAAAATGGAGTTTAGGCCAAGTGAACTATTATATGCTTTCTAAATTTTTTTTAAAAAATCGTTATTACATGTGATGTCATCTCATCAGTCTTTGCTACATATATTTATTGTGGTAACTCTAATATGCAACAGGAGTCTGATAAACTGAAATTCTGCATCTGTAATCAAACTCTTATAGATTTAATAAAAAGTATGGTGGAAAGTGTGTGTTTCATTATATTCTGTTTCAGTTTGCATTCATCTACCATCTCCAGAAAGAGCATATGTTAAGGGAACTTTTACCTCTCCAAAGTTGGATGGCAGGGGTGGGGTATTCTCAATGGGTCCTTATGTTTTCACCACCCCTTTATGCTGGGCTGATACTTTGTTCTGCTTTTACACTTAATTTCCTTCCTTTGGTTTGGTTACCTTTCCACACCCCATGCCTACAGTCCCAAGCACTAGGAATGCTCCTAGAAGAGTACTAGCAAAGCCTGAATTCCACTGGCTGAATGCTTAACTTTTGTATTATGTGAACCACTGCCTTCTCTCTATCCAAAGGGCAACAATTCGGAGTTGCTTCCAAACCCAGAGCTTTTGCATGGCAATCCACAGTGCTACCACCAAAGCTATCAAATTATCTGTATGTCTGTTGTTGTTTTAAAAGCTCACAAATGAGGAAGAACATGTGAATTAAAAAACGTTTCAACATGTCAAAAGCAGGCACGCAAATTTGTCATGTTTTGCTGCTTCTTCATATAAGGACTCAGTCCATTGTATGAAATCTTTTGAAAGATGTTGACTCTATTCATTCACGCTGAATTGGAGAGACAGGACATTATTCTAGAATCTTGTTCTCATTATGGTCTAGCTGTGTAATTCACTTTGAGGTTGCTGAGCACCTTGAAAATATTGTGGCTTGTCATAACTATAGATTCTTTACTAGTGATCCTCCTGTAGTATTCATCTAGCACATGCAAAAATTTAGTGTGTCTTTTCTCATTGTCCTACAGTTGATCTACAATAAGTTTTATTAGAAAATATGAGATTCTGATTAAGATGTTGGAAGGATTTTTCAAAAAGCTTGCCTTTAACTATGATCCACATAAGTATCATAAAGATAAGTAAGAGTTCATATACATTTATTTTTTAAGTCCTGTCTACATTAGACACTCACCCATTGGCAAAAAAAATGATTGTCTGCCTTTAGGCTACTGACTAAAAATGATAACCAGCATCAACAGATCCCCTAGGACTGGGCCTGAAAGTGGTTTAACTGCACCAAGTCTGCAGAACAGTTTTTGTGATTGTGCTGAAAATGGCATTGTACTGTGTATGCTAGGAGCTAAATAGTTTTCAGCTCCAGTTGAAGGGGACTTGTTATAGTTAACCATTTCCAGCCATTGGTCTATTTCCTAGTGGAAACAGAGGTATAGACAAAATATCAAATTCAGACCTAGTGAAAGCCGTAGACTCAAACCAGGTCTGAATTTGGCCCAACTTGTTTGTAATGTGAAATTAAAAAAAACAAAAACAGGAAGAAATGAGGGACTATTTAGGTAGTTAATACGAACAGGTTAAATTCGGTGGAAACCAGAAATCAATCAAATACCTCAATGTCTAGAAATATCCTTTAAGACTCTAAAAAATACCATTTTGCAACCAATGAAAACTTTAAATATAGCAAAAAGAAAAAGTATTAAACTTTGGTATGTTCCTATATTCATCCTGTCCTGCTTTACATTCACTCAGTATAACACCATTATTTAAGCAATAAGAAATGATGCAATGGTCCATTATCAGTCAGTTGCTTGGGTAATGAAATGCCTGAGATGAAGGCCACCGCTTTACTTATACAATATGAGGTTTCATTAAAAAAAAAAAAAACCCAAGCATTCATCTTGATCATTGTACCAATTCAGCATCTACTAAATTGACATTACTATCTGTGAATAAATTTCTATTATAAATAAAGGGGTAGATGCAGGCATCTGACGAGTGCACTTCATCCCCTACATATTTTCATCAATTAGTCCACCTTTGCTACATATAAGATTAGCCCTGTTCCTTTTCAGAAGTAAGGCTCCTTCATACAGTCAGCAGCCACTCAAGATGCCTGGAATAATATTGTCTTGGTGCGGGTCACCTTTCCCAAAGATGCATCTCCTTATATAGTCATTTTTCCTTATCCCCAAATAATTAAATGTAAACTCTCTAAGTACTATGTATATCCATATACAATTTAATTGCTGGACTCCGTGGATACTAGAAATTACCTCTTTTGTTTTAAAAAACTGTTTATTTGCCTATATGCTAAGTCAATGGGTGGGATATAGGTTTATGATGAATAAATGTCCCGGGGTATTTTGTTACAGTTATGTTGTGTAATGATGACTGCAACAGAGTGGGATGTGTCTGTATCAAATTATGAACTCTATTTTGTGCTATCTGTTGAAGACTATTCTGAACTTGCCTCAGGACAGCATATTGTACAGCTGCCCTGCCTGGGAAAAGTTTTTGATACCTCACTGAAGAGCCAACAATAGACTTTGAATGACTGGCTCATCCCCATGGAACAATGGCCTTTCTACACAGCCACCTGCAGGGGTGGTGGGGCAAGCATGGCAGGGCAAGCTTCCTAGGTAGAGCACATGGCACAGTGACAGAGACCTACTTAAGAGTGGGGCTCTCCTATGTGCAGGAGCCTGACCATCACCATATTGTAAGAATGACTTGCAGGAAAGAGAGGGAAGGAGGGACTCTGTCCAGTGTGACATGATGACAAACCTGGTCCCAAAGAAGGCATGAGGTCAGACTGGAAAGGGCACATCTCAGGACTTTTGTGATTTTCAAAGATTTGTAACTCTCAGGTACTTTAATAGTAAAGTGCCTATGGTTAAGAAATGTCTTTGCTAAATCTGTGTTTTGTGTTTCCCTGCTACGGTGTCCCTGAATGGGTTAAACTAGAAGACCGGAGTACCCATAGCCTTGGTAAAACTCTGAGGGTGCATGTGTAAGTGACTGGGACAATTGGGAGGGCTCAGTGTTTCCACCACAACCGCCTCTTGTCCTGCCAATGAAGATTTGCTCTTTGTAATGTTGAACTGTAAACAATGTTAGCTTTATCCTACACAATGTAAGTGCACAAAGTTGTCCATTAAGCGCATGGTTAATAATGCTGCATAGGACAAGAAGCACAGAAGAATGTGATCCTGTATTAATGAGAATGCTACTGCAGGCTAATGAAGGAAATGCACACCTCAACGCCTCATTTGTATGTTTATCCTGTCCCATCACTAATAGAAACATACAGTATGTATTTATACATATTCTGCTATAATTTGTGTGCGTAAAAATAGGACTCTTATTATATGTCAGCCCACGTTTGTGTGTAGTTAAAATGCACACTCCCATCATCCAGTCTTAACAAATATGACCTTATTCTACACGCTGCAGTAAAGGTTTATTAATTGAGCTAAAAAGAACATAAGAACAGCCACGCTGGGTCAGACTAATGGTCCATTTAGCCCAGTATCCTGTCTTCCAACAGTGGCCAGAACCAGAGGCTTCAGAGGAAATGAACAAAACAGGGCAATTATTGAGTGATCCATCCTCTGTTGTCCAGTCACAGCTTCTAGCAGTCAGATGTATAGGCACACTCGGAGCATGGGGTTGCGTCCCTGACCATCTTGGCTAGTAGCCATTACTGGACCTATCCTTCATGAATTTATCTAATTCTTTTTTGAACCCAGTTATACTTTTGGCCTTCACAACATCCCCTGGCAACAAGTGCCACAGGTTGATTGAATGTTCTGTGAAAAATACTTTCTTTTGTTTATTTTAAACCTGCTGCCTATTAATTTCATTGGGTAACCCCTGGCTCATGTGTTATGTGAAGGGATAACTAACACTTTGTCAATTCATGATTTTATAGACCTCTGTCGTATCCCCCCGTAGTTGTCTCTTTTCTAAGATGAACAATTCCATTCTTTTAAATCTCTCTTCATATGGAAACTGTTCCGACCCCTAATGATTTTTGTTGCCCTTCTCTGTACATTTTTCAATTGTAATATATCATTTTTTGAGATGGGGCGATCAGAACTGCACGCAGTATTCATGGTGTGGGTGTACCATGGACTTATGTAGGGGCATTATAATATTTTCTGTCTTATTTTCCATTCTTTTTCTAATGGTTGTTAATATTCTGTTAGCTTTTTTGGCTGCTGATGCACAGTGAGCAGATGTTTTCAGAAAACTATCCACAATGACTCCAAAATCTTTTTCTTGAGCGGTAGCAGCTAATTTAGACCCTATCATTTTGCATATGTAGTTGTAATTATGTTTTAAGTAATGTGCATTACTTTCATTTGTCAACACTGAATTTCATATGCCATTTTATTGCCAGTCACCCAGTTTTCTGAGATCTCTTCGTAATGCTTCACAGTCAGCTTTGGACTTAACCATCTTGAGAACCTTTGTATCATCTGCAAACTTTGCCCCTCACTGTATACTCCTTTTTCCAGAAGTTTTATTAATTTTTTCAACAGTACTTGTTCCAGGACAGATCCTTGGGGGACCCTGCTATGTACCTCTCTCCACTGTGAAAACTGACCATTTATTCCTACCCTTTGTTTCCTATCTTTTAAACAGTTATTGATCCATGAGAGAACCTTACCTCTGATATCCCATAACTGCTTACTTTCCTTAAGAGCTTTTGTGAGGGAATTTGTCAAAGGCTTTCTGAAAGTCCAAGTATACTATATCCACTGGATCACCCTTGTCCACATGTTTGTTGACCCCCTCAAAGAATTCTAATAGATTGGAGAGGCATGGTTTCCCTTACAAAAGCCATGTGGACTCTTCCCCAACATATTGTGTTAATCTATGTGTTAGTTAATTCTGTTCTTTACTATAGTTCCAACCTGTTTGCCTGGTACTGAAGTTAGGATTACTGGCCTGTAATTGCTAGGATCACCTCTAGAGCTTTTGTTTATAAATTGGCAGTAGATTAGCTATCCTTCAGTCATCTGGTACATAGATTGATTTAAGTGATAGATTACATACCACAGTCAGTAGTTTGGCAATTTTATATGAGTTTCTTCAGAACTCTTGGGTGAATACCTTGAGGTCTTGGTGACTTAATGGTTTAATTTATGAATTTGTTCCAAAAACCTCTGCTATTGACATCTCAATCTGGGGCAGTTCCTCAGAGCTGTCACCTAAAAAGAATGGCTCAGTTATTGGAATCTCCCTCACAACCTCTACAGTGAAGACTGATGCAAAGAATTCATTTAGCTTCTCTGCAAGGGCCTTATCTTCCTTGAGTGCATCTTTATTGCCTCCATTGTCCAGGCCCCAATGATTGTTTGGCAGCCTTCCTGCTTCTGATGTACTTTAAAAAAAATTGCTATTAGTGTCTTGCTAGTTGCTCTTCAAATTCTTGTTTGGCCTGCCTAATTATTCTTTTACACTTAACTTGCTAGAGTTTATGCTCCTTTTTATTTTTCTCAGTAAGATTTAACTTTCAATTTTTAAAGGATGTCTTTTTGTCCCTAACCACCTCGTTTACTCTGTTGTTTATCCATGGTGGTATTTTTTTGGTCTTTTTTATTTGGGGTATACATCTAGTTTGAGCCTCTATTTTGGTGTTTTAAAAAAGTTTCTATGCAGCTTGCAGGCATTTCACTCTTGAGACTATTCTTTTTAATTTCCATCTAACTAGTTTCCTCATTTTTGTGTAATTCCTCTTTTTGAAGTAAAATGGTACTGGGATGGGTTTCTTTGGTATTTCCTCCCTACAAGGATGTTAAATTTAATTACATTATGGTCATTATTACCAAGTGGTTCAGCTATATTCACCTCTTGTACCAGATCCTGTATGCCACTTAGGACTAAATCAAGAATTGTCTTTCCCCTTGTGGGTTCCAGGACTAGCTGTTCCAAGAAGCAGTGTTTAGAAATTTTGATGTACTTGCATATGCATATTGTAGCTCTGCATTTGCATTGCATATTCAGGTCTTGTCTACACACACAAGTTGTACCAATTAGCTAAATTAGCTTAGAAACTGATATAATTAAATCAGTGCTACCACCTTGTAACCTCTTATTTCGGTTTGAGTGCGTGATCTCAGTTTACCTTAGGTTACCAATTTAAGTTACGTTTATATCAGGCAGTCTTAAACCAATTAAAGAAAGTCCACTTGAGCAGGGGTTGGCACTGATTTAACATCAGTTTCTAACATGATGTAGTTAAATTAGTGCAATTTGTCTGTGTAGTCAAGACCTCAGATTTGGGTAGCTCTAATAAAAGATACCTACTTTTTCACTCAACACACCTATGAAAAACCACAGATCCATAGCTAGTTGTTTCTAGTTTTTTCATTATCTCCTCTCAGGAAAATATATGCTTATATTAATGCCTTTTCCTGACCTATTTTGACTGTTTTTCCTTTTGCTTAACATTATTTTGAATTTATCAGAGTGGCTTCTGCTACTTTCTCTAATCCTTCAATCTAGCATCCTCATAATGCATCAGAAATGGTTTATCCAATCCTAGTTGCCTCTAACCCATCAGTTGAAAACCTTTCTACAGTATGTCAAATATTTCTGCAATACTTGTTCAAATTGAAATTTAGATGATGCTCTCTTCTCATGCATCAAGAAATTTTACATTTCTGTGATTTGGAGTTAATGTTTTCTCCCACCATTCTAGACAGAAAAAGGGATTTGATTATCTATGGAGGAATATCTACAGTTCTTTTTCATTCTTCTTGGAACAGCAAATATGTATGTTTACACTGTCATCTGAAAAGATGATACCCTGAAACCACACTATTGAGCTTGTCATGGCTGTTTTAGAGGGAGTGACCAATTTACTGGCAGAAAAAACTCAAAAGCTGCTGTGATAATATTTTATTTAAACCAGATTCACCCTCCTAGGTATGGCTTAGATTGTCCATTCAAAAGAACTAACCTATGGTACTTTAGCTCCCCATTAGTTCACCCATTATGACAAAGCTGTCAGCTATGAATCCTGTTTTTAAATTTTGTTCATTGACATTTTTCATTGTATCCCTATTTTTCCTTCTAATGAATCTTTTGAATTTGTTACAGTACTTCATGAATTCTTACTTGAAAATTTAGATTGTCTTGGATATAAGCACTGGCACATGGGTTAACAATTGGCAATAAAAGGGCAACACTTAATGGCAGTGAAACAAATTGTTGGGGAGACAACTAAAGGAATGCCAGAGAGATCACCATTAGGACCAATTTTATGTAGCATCTTCATTAATAATCTGGAAAATGTTCTAAAAAGTATGTTAATTAAATTAGCAGGAGTTGTGAGCACAAGTCAGAACAGAAAAAATACAAAGCAATCTGGAAAAGTTAAGAATATGGTCAAGAAATTAAAAAAATAACCATTATGATTCATCTTGGAAAGAGAATCTGAAACACAGACATGGGGTATATGATATGTGAAGAGCAGTAATTCTATATGAGACCCAGGAGTGATAGTGTAGAGTAAGTCAGATAACATCTTGCAAGAAAAAAGGAGTTGAAAACAGCTGACGGTGTCACCTTCTGGCTGCAAACACAGATGCTGCAAATCACTATCCATAAAGGCAACAGTCCCTATCTATAAAGCAGTGGCTTGACTGCACCTAGAACAGTGTATTCAGTTCTGGGCATCTCAATACCAGAAAGATGTTGAAAAACTACTGGGAATTGAGGGCTGGATTCACCACATAACTTATGCAAAGTGGCCAGTGATGAGTGATGTGAACTTCCTTTCTGGGCTGGAAAACTCTCTGCTAGGAGAAAACTGGTGGAGGCAGATTAGCTACTTATCTGTGCCTCACCCCCAATATAAGGGGAAAGAGGGAGAGTGTTCCAAGGGTGGGGCAGTTGTGGGATGGAGTGGAGCTCCAGCAGCCTCGTCCTACATTGGTGCAAGGTTTGAGGAGGCACCTTGGCTTAGAGTAGGGGCTAGGAGGCCTCGTTTAGGAGGCTATCATCACACACCCCCTTACAGTTGCACGCATGCAGCACAGACTCAAAAATAAGAGTACATTGGAAGGAAATACACATTTTCATTAGAAATTTTGTTTCCCAAAACAACTGAAAATGAATGCAAATGAAAACTACCTTCTCTAAAAATGTACAGTAGATTCTATATCTGCTTATGCCAAAAGGATACCTTATCACAAGTCCTAAGAATCTTGATAGGCTGATTGAAAAACATCACAGAAAATCAATGTAATCATTCACTGATTCATCCTCAGCCCAAAATTGCCTGAAGCTTCTTCAAAACAACCCCCAAAGGAAACCCTCAAGTGCTCAAATAGACCAGCTATTATCTTCCTAACTCACCTCCTCCTCTAACTTTCTGCCAATTACTTGAGGCTACATAATTGGTGATCTAGGTTTCCTAGCCACTGTTTGTATCTTAGGACCAGCGTACGGAATGATAAACCCTTAAAAAAAAAAAAGAAAAAAACTTCATACAACTGAGCTTTCATCAGATTAGGGTATCTTAGCAACCAGTGAAGTATTTTATCTGTCTTTACTAGAATTTGGTGCTCTTTGTAGCACCCTTGAACTGACCCTGATAGCTGGTGTTTCTATCTTTTATCTGACATGACTATTTGAATTATCTGGCAATGGGTTGTGAACCCCTGCCATCTGAGCATAAATGCCTAAATTTACTTAATTCTTACCACCCAAACGGATCTTTCTTTAAGTGCCAGATCAGACTCTTCTATGCAAAATCAGCTGTATTATTCGCATCGTTCCCAGAGGAGGACTTAGGCTCAACATTGGTTGATGCTAACTTTATTTTCTGTATGATTTTAGGATAACTAAGCATCCTACATTTCTTCCCCCAAAGATCTTCATCGAAATGTACTGCATTATCCACCCTTTCCCATTCACTGGCTGGGTTCCTTCCACATAAATGACTCACTGTAGAGGAAGCAGGCATTGGTACCCTTTGTGGTGTACACATTCTGTGCTGTAGCTATGTATCTAAATAAAAGGCAGCATATTTCCAAGCATTTCCACTCCTCCAGGCACACTTGCTAAAACAGAAACCTAAATCCACTTGGTGATCATATTTTGCTACCTTAGGGATTCATTTCCTTTTAGCTTCATTCCTCTTTTCCAAAGCTTCATTGCTATTACCCTCTTGCTCCCTATGCACTAAAAACAAAACAAAAAAATAATGTATTCATTATGCAAAATCTTGTCTTTTGTGACCTTTGGCAAGAGTTCCCCAAAGGACTGGCCAAGCTTAATGAGCTCACAAATAAACTACTATGTCAGACAAGGGCACTACTGGCCAGTTGAGCCAGTGCACATTGCCCTCTCCCAAAGCCCCCACTTCACACCTGAGATACCCCTGAGGTGGGATTGCAGGGGTGTTGTTTCCACTGGAAAATTGTTAATCCTTTTTGGCAGCTCACAGCCAGACAAACAAGCCTCAATTTGAACGTTCACAAGGGCAGTACTTCCATTTCTTCAATGAAGTGTCCTTACTTGAAGTTCTTTCTCTCCACACACAGATTTTTTTTTAATGCTTCCATTCTTCTTATTTCATTAATCTGTGTCTTATATTTTTATTTATATGGGCGCACCAGCTGGATTGCTGGGGAAAAGGTACTTGCTCATCTGATACTTGCCTTAGCCCACTTTTCTCTTGCCCCGAGTTATTGTCTTGTTTTGTGGGAAAATGCCCATTTGCCCATTCACTTATTGTTGCTGTGGCAGATTTACAGCAGCTTCTGTCCACTAAGCAGCCAGCTAAAGAACAGAGGAAAAGGGATGCAGCCACCCTGTTCATTTCACATGTAAAAGATATTGGTAAATTAAGTAAAATGAAGAACATTCCACTTTTTGGTCAAAATCGGACTTCACTGTGGTAGAATCAGAACCCCAAGTGAGATCATATTGACAGAGTATAGAAATAAGGAAGTTAATACAAATTAGTAAATCTGACCCCTCCACTACAGTATGACACACATTTAAAATTTATTGTGGAACACATTCAGGGGAATGGCTTTAGGGAATTCATTGTTCATCTTTCTCTTTCTTCCTCTGTGTCACACACCAACACTCTCCAGACAGCTCCTCTGAATTCTTCAGAAATACTGCCACTCTGACCCCTGTACCATAGATCCATTGACTTACTTCATTTGACTGTCGGAAGTGACAGCTAAGGTACTAGTACAACATGTTCTCACAACTTCCATGGCAATGTACACATCTTCCTTCCAGCTCACCTCTATATCATGATGCAGAATATCATAACATAGAGTGACTAAAGTCTACTTTTTAATTTTTTGTGATATTCTAAAAAGACTAGAAGAAACAGAGAAGACAAAATACATGTTTCATGAGCATAAACTGATAGCAGAATTTGTGCTAAAGTAAGGGGTTGGTTTGTGATAACTGTCATTTATGGGAGATTTTCCAGCGCAAAAAAGAGACAGGCATCCAATTCCCAATTGGAGTCTTTTGTGCCTTTGAAAATGGCAAATTTTAAATCTGGATCTATATTAATTTGGATTTTTTTTAACTAAAATGCTGATACTGGCTTTTCTCAGGAGTTGCCTAGGAAATTCAGCACCTGATTTCCCAAAGTACTGAGCACCCTGAGTTCCAGTAGGAATCAATGAATAATTGCTCCAAACCTGGAAAAATCCATACCTCAAGTTCAAAATTACTCTCAGCTCAGTCTTTAGATAGCTTTCCTCTCCTCACAGCAATCAGGACAAAACACTGTCTCTACTACTTTAAGAAGGACCTTCTCCCAATCACATTACTTTTACTGGATTCTGTTTACAAATTTAAGAAATACTAGTTTATCCATTTGGATAAGGCAACAAAGATAATACACTTACCACATGTGGGGCTGGATTGTGGTGACTTATTCTGTTAATGTACTCCTCAGACATTCAGTAGGTACAAAATATCAGTACAGAAGCTCATTGACAAAAAGTGCATCCTTGGCACCTATGTCATAGGATAGCCAAAGGCCTCTGAATGCCTTGACAGAATATAATAAAAGCATAATTCCCTAGAGGGGCCAGGTGTGCAAGAATAATAATTAGGGCTGTCAAGCAATTAAAAAAATTAATAGTGATTAATCACGTGATTAAAAAAATTAATCGCGATTAATCGTGCGATTAATCACACTGTTAAACAATAATAGAATACCATTTATTTAAATATTTTTGCGTGTTTTCTACATTTTCAAATATATTGATTTCAATTACAACACAGAACACAAAGTGTACAGAGCTCACTTTATATTTATTTTTGATTACAAATATTTGTGCTATAAAAACAAAAAACAAAAAAATAGTATTTTTCAATTCACCTCATACAAGTACTGTAATACAATCTCTTTATCATGAAAGTTGAACTTATACATGTAGAATTATGTCCAAAAAATCTGCATTCAAAAATAAAACAATGTAAAACTTTAGAGCCTACAAGTCCACTCAGTCCTACTTCTTGTTTAGTCAGTCACTCCCAAACAAGTTTGTTTACATTTGCAGGAGATAATGCTGCCCACTTCTTGTTTACAATGTCACCTGAAAGTGAGAACTGTTGTAGCTGGCATCGCAAGATATTTATGTGCAGGATGCATTAAAGATTCATATGTCCCTTCATGCTTCAACTACCATTCCAAAGGATATGCAATGAGGGGTTCTGCTCGATAATGTTCGAAAGCAGTGCAGACCGACGTATGTTCACTTTCATCATCTGAGTCAGATACCACCAGCAGAAGGTTGATTTTCTTTGTTGGTGGTTTGGGTTCTGTAGTTTCCACATCAGAGCGTTGCTCTTTTAAGACTTCTGAAAGCATGATCCACACCTCGTCCCTCTCAGATTTTGGAAGGCACTTCAGATTCTTAAACCCTGGGTTGAGTCCTGTAGCTATCTTTAGAAATCTTACATTGGTACCTTCTTTGCATTTTGTCAAATCTGCAGTGAAAGTGTTAAAATAAACAACATGTGCTGGGTCATCATCTGAGACTGCTATACCATGAAATATATGGCAGAATGTGGGTAAAACAGAGCAGGAGAAATATTATTCTCCCACAAGGAGTTCACTCACAAATTTAATTAACACTTTTTTTTTAAACGAGCATCAGCACCATGGAAGCATGTCCTCTGGAATGGTGGCAGAAGCATAATGGTGCATACGAATATTTAGCATAACTGGCACGTGAATACCTTGCAATGCTGTCTACAAAAGTGCCATGCAAACGCCTGTTCTCACTTTCAGGTGACATTTTAAATAAGAAGCCAGTAGCATTATCTCCCATAAATGTAAACAAGCTTGTTTGTCTTAGCAATTGACTGAACAAGAAGTAAGACTGAGTGGATTTGTAGGCTCTAAAGTTTTACATTGTTTTGTTTTTGAGTGCCAATACGTAACAAAAAAAAAATCTATATTTGTAAGTTGCACTTTCACGATAAAGAGATTGTATTACGGTATTGTATGAGGTGAATTGAAAAATACTATTTCTTTTGTTTATCATTTTTACAGTGGAAAATTTGTAATAAAATAATAATATAAAGTAAACACTGTACACTTTGCATTCTGTGTTGTAACTGAAATTAATATATTTGAAAATGTAGAAAAACATCCAAAATATTTAATAAATTTCAATTCTATTGTTTAGCAGTGCGATTAATCATGATTAATTTTTTTGAGTTAATCCCGTGAGTTAACCGCAATTAATCGACAGCCCCAATGATTGTGAAAATCAGAGTAGAGGCAAAACAAAACAGAAGACAGATGAATATAAATATGTTAAATAACCCCCACATATTTTAGATATCCTAATGGCTACAGACCTGTGAAATTCTTTTCATTTTTTGTAATTTTTTAAAAATGTATTGTTATTTCATTTTATCCATTCTCAGCCTCACAGGGGTTTGGGTCTTGGTGTCAGGTCTTGCCCCCAGTGGGGTGATGGTGAGACATTGTGGGGATAGATTGCAGAGTGAGCCTGCCCCATATTCACCCCACAGCAATGGGTCCTGTCCTCCAGTGCTGAGCACGGCTCCCTGCTCTGGGCACTGTGATGGAGGGGCAGCCGGGCCACACCTGAGTGGCACCGTGATCCTCTCCACCAGGTCACAACATCTGGAGCAGGGAGGCAGGCCCAGCCTCACAGAACAGGAGACACAGGAGCCACTACAGCAGGAGGAGTTTTTCATTTTATGTTATTTTAATTGTATTTTGTGTTATTTCGCATTTGCGAAAAACACAAGGCTATGATTATGGTTACTGAATGCTAACAGTGAAACTCTGACACTAACGTGCTGGATAATAGGGAAGCAGTGAGGTTTCTGGTGTGCAAATGAAGGTCCTTTAGAAGTTGTATTGCTGCCTTTGGTACAATAGTTGAAATCCATGAGTGCTTTTCAAGGTTAGGCCCAAATATAGCACAATTTCTTCATAAAGGTTCCAAATTACTCATCTTTTCCTACATTTCAGTCCATTGTGGGTTCCCTGAGTATTGTAAGTGACCTTTGATAAATTATCATTTCACCACAATGATGAGAATACATAAAAAACGATCTGCCCCATATATTACCAGTTAATTAAGGGGTTTGACAGCCCTTCTTAAAAACATGGCAGTATGACACCACAGAATTTGATTGTTAATCTACCTGGTAGACTTTGAACACACACTTTTGGGAGTGAAATTTCATTTCCATTTAGGTATTTTAAACAAATAAGATTTCACATTTGATTTACTCATGTTGGTTAATGATGTATTTTTTTTTCCAGTGAGAGCACATAACACACCTGGCCTCCCATGTTCAAGGTCTGCAGTAAATTATTAAATGTTCATATACTTTTTTAATGAATGAGGCTGAGAGTTGATGTTTACAGTATACAGAAAAAGTGCAAATGTAATGTTTTAAAATGTGCATGATGAAGAATAAGAATGTCTCAGCTTGCTAAAAAATCCATTGTACAAGCTAGTATTCTGAAGCTTGCACCATTTATCCTTGAACACAAAAGATCAAGCCAAGTATTTGTTTTGATCAAGAAGTCTTTTGCCACATGGTTTGCCTAGCTGTAGAGATCATTAAAAATGTCTTTAAAATTCAAAGATAAAGAGTTTGCAGGTTGTTCTGGGATGAACAAATCAAAAGATGTAATTGTGCCGTACTAATGGTAGCCTAAATGTCCTCAAATATATTGAAATGACCAAACCCTGCTGCATTAATTAACCTGTAAAATTACATATGCAGTGCTGCATTAACAGACTATAGTATTGCTAACTACTTTATCTGATAAATATCTGATCAATTTTTATTTGCATGTACATTTTCACACGTTAACAATGAGAGGAAACAAGATGAAAAGATTATTAGAACTAGTTGGCCATTTTGTCTCGTTTTGATTATCTAGTTTCTATCATTAAAGTTGGTCCCAATTTATCCTGTTCTCATTTTACAGAAAAAAAGATCATAAAAGGCACTAGAGATGAAATGATCAGTATTATTTTCAAGGCATTTTAAACAAGAATGCACAGAGTCCTTGGGCCAGAGCTCCAGCAGTTCAAGGCAATCTTTAATCCAGCTTTGTTTTTTTCCTCCTATGTTCTCAGTCTGTATGTCTTGATGCTCACCCACTAAGAAGTCTCTAAATTACATCACAAAAGGCAGTTGTCAGTTAGCTAGAACATCACCACCACACATTATTACTGAAATGGCAAAATCCAAAATTCCATGAAAATAAAATCTCCACTTGAGGATTCAGATAATTGATTCACCCAAACAAAATGTTGTGGTGTATAATACCACTGTAAAATCAATGACACTGATTTGACAGGAAGCAAATTATCAAATTTCACTTTTAATCTTTTAAATTTTGGCATTGCAACTGATGAAGCAATTTTTAAAAGAGTTAAGTGGCTTGATTTTCATAGCGTCTGTCTGAGCACTTACCATTCCCTTTGACTTCAATGAAACTGCAGGTGCTCTGCACCTGTGGAAATCAGACTATTATATATATATATATTGCCTGATACATAATGTAAATTACTAGTGCTTAACAGCTAGAATTCTCCAACATGGATTTTTGACCACTATAGGCTACAGAATAAAATATAGGAGGCTACAAAAGACTTAAAGATTTGAGCCTGCACCAGGACTTTTTCCATTGATTTGAATGCAAGTATGATCAAGCCCTAAATGCAAAGCCTACAGATTCTTTAAATACAGCAGCAAAACAAGGAGATATCATGGAAGGAAGTACTTATTTAAAAATGAATATTGAGAACCTGCTCTTTTAAAAGGTATCAACCAGTCAAACTCTCTTAGGCTTATTGGAACAAGCAGAAGATACTTTATGACTACGTAACCAAAATTCTATAAAGCTCAGAAGTAGGTTCTGCCTTTAAAAATGAATCTCAGAACAAATTTTGTTTAGGTAGTCAAATTGTACAGATTCCTTGATTTTTTTACCTTGCTTTTTCATTAAGCCCTATAAACTGGATTCCAGACAATAAATAAAACTATTGACGTTAAAAGCTCACATATATGACCTTTCACATGTTTCTTCTGCTCTGTATCTATATACACTTTACCTCGAGAAGAGATTCTTTATTTAAGAGAGCTTAAACTGTTCAAATTTGTAATGTACTGGGGATTTTGGAATATCTAGAGGGCTTAGTGGATAAAGAACTGACCTTTCATCTCTGAACTCAGTTCCAGTCCAACCTAAGATAAGTGAAAAAGAGTTTTGTGTCAGCTGCCCATATGATAAAACTAACTCACCCTTCATCATTCAACACAATTTGGCACGACTGGCAGTTTTTTCCTCTCATGAGAAGAGCAGTGAATATGGAAAATGAATTGCTTCTGTCTCTAGAGAGGGTGGTCCTTCAATTTAGGCTTTGAGGTTATGAATGGGAAGTGCTGGAAAGCTCACACTACTGCTGGTTGCCAGCTCCACGCCAGAAGTATGGATTAACAGCGGGGCACAGTTTAAAGTACTGACAAGGTAATGTTCACAAACACAAATATGTAACCACTTATGAACAGCACCTGGCACTGGAGGTCCCAGGCAGCACACGGAGAACACTGCCCCAGCAGCACCCAGCACACGGAGAACAGCACCCGGTGCTGGAGGTCGCGGGCAGTGCCCAGCACACAGCACATTCTGGTATTATTTGTACTCTGGCAGTGCTCACAACATGGCGGGTACTGTGTGTCACACCTCACCCTGCCCCTTGCACACAGTGCTGGGTTCCCGGGAACAGAGCGAGGGGCTGCGTCACTGAGAACAAACCTGCACTGGGAAGGGACCTAGAGGGCTTTGCCAACTTCACACATGTCAGAGCAGAGGTCACGTCACCCACCACTGACAGCTGATGGGGCGGCGGGCAGCAGTGTTCAGTGGGAGAGGGGAACAGGGTGGGGGAGACACAACTCCTAGCATGATTTATGAGGAGAGGCTGAGGGCACTGGGATTATTTAGTCTGCAGAAGAGAAGAGTTAGGGGGTATTTGATAGCAGCCTTCAACTACCTGAAGAGGGTTTCCAAAAGGATGGATCTAGACTGTTCTCAGTGGTAGCAGATGACAGAACAAGGAGCAATGGTCTCAAGTTGCAGTGGGGGAGGTTGGATATTAGGAAAACTTTTTCACTAGGAGGGTGGTGAACACTGGAATGGGTTACCTAGGAAGGTGGTGGAATCTCCTTCCTTAGAGGTTTTTAAGGCCCGGCTTGACAGCCCTGGCTGGGATGATCTAGTTGGGGATTGGTCCTGCTTTGAGCAGGGAGTTGGACTAGATGACCTCCCAAAGTCCCTTCCAACCCTGATATTCTATGATTCTATGTAAGTTTCCCCCACCCAAAACTAAAACCTTACAGTGTATTCCAGGTAAGGTACAAATAGCTCTGTCTAAAATTATTCCTTTGGCTGGTATGCTTTTACATACGTCAGATGATGACATGTTTAAGTTTTTCCGTGGGAAGAAAAGTCCTCTGCCAGAAGATAGGTTGCCATGAATTGGAGCCTTGTGTAGAGAGAAATAGGGGAGCTATAGCACTCTGGAAATGTAGAGGACTAAATGGAACTCACTTCGGAGCCCTCTAATGTCACTCCTAAATTGGTTAGACAGGTCACTTGATCCAGAGAGCTGGAGGTACTTCATTCTCATGAGTGGAGCATACTACTCTCCACACTGTCTCCCCGCCACTTCCAGTCTGTATATGAAGCACCAGATCCAGGAATCAAAAACAGCTCACCACGACGCTAGAGAGCCCAAACCACAATACCGGTTGAACCTTTTCTACACTGCTATTCCATTGGGAATATTTTCAAAGCAGTTTTTATTTGATTTGATCAGGATTAGGTACTGTATCTCCATGACAAAGTTAAAAAAACAAACAACCCTGAAATGTGAATTCAGTCATTTTGTTACTGAAACTCAGAACCTGCAATCAGTTACCATGTAATTAAATGGATTTCTTCTGTCTAGTGAATGTATTAATTATCTGCCCTATAACATAATGCTCCTTCTTCTCTTGCACACAGACACGGTCCTTGGAACAAAGTTTGTTTCATATGATACTTTTCATGACTCTTTAGTAATTTAAAACCATTTTTAAATAGCAACCAAAAACTGCTGTACAAGTATTTATGGAGACAAGATACCTTTATAGACACAAAAACCCACCTCAGTGGCATTCATTGATGAAATTTATGTTTAAGATTTATCTGTACATCACACAGATGGAATTTTTCAGAGATGCGGTAAACTGCAATTTGAAACCATGTCCACCTTTTCAGTGTCTCACAGCTCTGATCTCATGTTAAAGAGAAAAAAATGCTTTAAAGATAATGACACCTTTGGAATGTTAATAGTACAAAACTTTCAAAAGGTAAAATTATTTCTTAGCTGAACTAGCAAAGAAGCAGATTGGCTTAGTCCATTTTGCACCTTTGTGCTAGAGAATCACTGGGTTTAAATTACAGCAGCTTCAGTCTTTGCTTTTCAATCCCTTAATCCTTAAGGAGCAGAGGTTTCAGTTCAAGACAACTTCACACAGAACATAAGAAAAGACTCTGTGAGCCTACCTCAAGTATGATGATCATTTTTTCAGCTGTAATCTTTCACTTGCATCCCATAGCAAAAAAAGACTGAGGAAAACCAATGTCAAATAATTAATGCATTTTCAATGAAGGGCTCTTTTCCACTATGGTTTAATACACATGCCTGAAAAGCAGTAAATGCTTTCATGTGATCCACTTGCAGACATTTGCACCTATGGTTTTCATCACTATTTTACTGGTATTCCCTCACATTAGTGAGCCTTTGTGAGATGCTTGAGCTCAAATGGAAAAGGAAGCTAGTCTGGGGGGTTTTACATCTGGTAGCCAACACTATTACTTAAACAAGCTACGTCAGTTTTCAGAAAAGCTACATAGGTCGAATCAGGGCAATTATTCTGATCTAAGTCACATACATTTGTCAATTATTTCCAGGTGTTCTTTAAGCAACATATTTTCCTTATCTGTAATTAATATTTTGCTAATAGGGCTAAAGCAAAATGTCAGAGGCCTTTCAACTTGTCTTGATTTAATTAACACCAAGTTCTAACAGTAACTATTCTACAATGCTTACGTTTTCAAGCATTATGTTAGTTTGTGTCACAACTGTTATTTAAATTATAATTTCCAGGTGCAGTGTGGGGGTTTTTTGTTTTTTGTTTTATCAAAGAGAATGAAAATGTAATGACTTATTTAAGTTTGCTCCCTCAGGACTTGAACAGTATATAGTGGAAGGGGTCATAATTTATTTTCAGAAGAATTCTGGAAACAGTTATGAAAAGCTTTAGTTCAATTGGTATCCAGCATTTTGAACCTGCTGATATTTATTAACTTATTTGAGGTTATAGTTGCACACTTTGAAAAATGTTTAACTAAACAGTGCATAAATAAGTATCGTTTACCAACTATGAAACATTCAGATTATCTCTGAAACTCTGAAAGCCAGTGTGGCTGGCACAAACACGATACATCAGGGAATCATAAAAAAATCAAGGAATCAAAAATATCACAGACCTTTACGGACAAGAAAAAGTATATTTTTGATGACTGCTTCCTCGGAATTATAACATTAGAGTCATAATTTTCGGTGAATGTTTTCTTTTTTTTCTTTCAAATGAAGCTTGTGCTAAGAAGTGCTAACAATTTAGAATGATAAAACTCAGCTCACACTCCATTCCTTTTCAGCTAGCGAAAATAATGCATGACACTTTTTGGAGAATGCAAAATGTATGCAGCAACACAGAGTTAAATTTTTTATTCTTGATCTTCTTCAAACATTGTTTGACCTTAATCAATGTCTTCCAACAGGCTTAATGTGACATAACCCTGAAACAAAAACACACAGCTCTTAGGTCCGACTCTGGAATGAAAAAGCTGTGATTATTAGTCCTCTGTGTGATCTTTTCAGATTGCACTGATGAGATGAAGTTTAATCTCGTTTCTCTCCTCTCCAGTACCACAAACCACAGGCAGTTTAAGGCAGCCTGGAAATCTCTTACATCTGGAAGAGCAATAATTCATGGGATTTCACTTGACAGCCATGACAGGCAGCAGGGCAGCCAGAAACAACTGTCTCTTATGTTGTGCTATTTGCAAAAAGTCAGAAGAGGAGGAGCAGGCACAGGACCACATCCTTCTTTAGCATATGTTAGAGGAGGAAACCCTTTTATTTTCTGCCAGATGCTCCATGAATAGGTCCTAAATATTACATAGACAGTAGCTATCACTTCCAAACAAAATTCCTTGGTGTCTGCTAAACTGCAAAGCATATGAAGGCCTATTGTCTGGCAAAGGGTCATGGTTAAATTTGCACAGATTTTTTTTTATAGATATTTCAGATTCTACATTTTGATTTATAGGCATTTGCACACCCTGCTGTGCATGAATATGATACCATCTTCAGAGCAGGATTATTTCATGAAATGTATATGGGATTTAGCTACAGTAACTTTTACGGGGCAGCTTAGAATGGCCAGCAAAGTACTAGAATTTACTGCAGCACAGCTTGTGCTGTCAGACTCATGGCTGGTGTTTATGATTTCTGCAGAAGCAGAAATAAACAACTTCTCCTTAATGGCTCTCTTTATGTGTAGGCAGCAGTAGCTCTATCTGGTCTCACAACGGTAGCTGGTGCAGTGGTCTGTCCCATTTCATGTGGAACCAATGTCTGAAAATTTGCATTTCTGCTTTTCTGAGTTTTCTGTGGAAGTAGCCAGGAATGAATAAATCAACTGCAAATGTTTGAATAAGTAGCATTCCATTCTACTGCTTTTTTGTGCTATAAATACATTTTGGCTAAAATGGCCAGTTTTTGGAGTGAGAGCAAAATGATCAGATTCTTTCCTGCTTTTTTCTCACAGTCTAGATCCATTCTGTAAATACTTCTCTATCAATTGAGACTTACTTATATTACTGTTTTAAGGGAAGAGGTCAGTTTTGTGAGTGGCTGAAGTCATTGAGCTTAATCAACATTTTTATATACATTTAAATATGTATTTAAGTAAACACTGAAAATTGGATAGGCTACACTATCCAGCGGACAGATGAATTAAATGTAATTTTTCAACATTTATGCACATAAAAAATAGAATAACCAGAATGTAATTGTATAAGTAAAGCTTTTTTGATGTAACTGAAAGTTCAAAAGAATGTGGACATGCACTGTATATATAAAAAGGCAGAAAATACTTTTTTTTAAAGAAACGAGACAACTGCTCTATGCCAAAGAAAAACAATTCCTTTGCCAAACTACACATTGTTAACTTAAAATGTGTTCCATGTGGAAATAGGAAGACTGATCTGATGGAACGGCTAGTGATCTAAAGTCAGCTGGCTCTCTGCCTGTCAACTACACATTTTGGCTTCCAGTTTTACAGCTAGAATCGGAAATATTTATTTTCTTTTTTTTAAGAATGGTCCTTTTTCTTTTCCTAGTGATGCAATGAATTTGCCAGTAAACATGCATCTATAAACTTCCAGACTGTAAGCAAGACAACACAATATGGATCACATGTACAAATCAGAATATGCATTATAGGGATTTTATTTGATTTAGTTGCGCTCATTTTCTGAAGCCAATTTCGCATCATTTTTGTATATTCATCAACATTTTCTGGAAAGAAATTAAATTACCTTATCTTTTCAGTGTATATATATGAAAGCACAAGTCAACCATACATTTTTGGGAAGCGCAATATCTTTAGAGGTTACAATATTTTACCTTTCAGCACCGCTTAGCATGATCTGTGTAGAACAATCCCTGAAAACAAGCTTAGTTTTCAACCCTCCTCAAACAGGAGTCTTAGGCCTAGTCTTCACTTACCGGCTGGTCCGGCGGCACGCCATCGATGTTCTGGGATTGATTTATCCCGTCTGGTTAAGACGCGATAAATCGATCCCGGATCGATCCCGGAAGTGCTCACAGTCGGCGCCGGTACTCCAGCTCGCCGAGAGGAGTACGCGGCGTCGACGGGGGGAGACTTCCGGCCACGTCTGGACCGCGGTAAGTCCGGACTAAGGTACTTCGAATTCAGCTACGTTATTAACGTAGCTGAATTTGCATACCTTAGTCCGAAGTCCGGACTAAGTGGGGACCAGCCCTTAGAGTGTCCCTATATGTAGCCTGCAGCATGTAAAAACACAAAGATATGAATGAAGCAGCTCAACTATACCTCGGTAAGACCTTAAAAAGAGCACGTTGTCCCATGATACTTTCTAAAGGATTCTCCAAACTTCATTTGTTATTCACATTAAACTTATATCCATCATCCAATTTTGCTACATATTTTCCAGCACATGATGCATGGTAATTAAGAATACAGAAGGTTCTATTCATTGTAGAGTATTTTCACATTCTTTAGATATACTGAGCACTATGACATTGAATTTTGATTACTGTACTAATCACACAGAGCACATTTGCTTTTATTTTTGGTTTAAAAATATTCTTAGAACATTTAGCAAGTCTGCAGCTACTTAAACAGCAGAATTTCAGCTGTGATTCAGCCAGAGCTGTTTCCTGCAAATATGATTGTATAAGACTCTCCCCCCCCTTCACTAGAATACCCACATTTTATTTATGATTTTGGATTTTATTTCACAGCATTCCAGTTTAGTTTAGCATGATGTATTTAATAACCATGTCTACTGTCTTAATTACCCTATAAAGCAGGGTTCCATTGGCATTTGACCCTCCACAGCATTCCAGAGAAACTGCAGGACCATGATAATTACCAACTGCCTGTGAGAAAATTAAACAAAAAAGGCCTAACTTTTAAACCACCATTTTAAACGACCTATTACATCTCAGGAATAAATCATTGATGAAATAGCCTGCTTAACAGGAAAATAGCTATTCCATAGCAAAGAATTTCCCCTTGCATGATCATGAAGAGAATATTAAGTATTCTTCAGCTCAAAAGGTTAGGTTTTATGTCTGTCCAATGCCTTTTAATGACGCATTTTTGTGTAATTTTACTCTAATCAAAGCCTTTTCCTATATAGGTTGTAGACTATGGCTATTTTGTCAGTCTTAAACTTTTATTATTCATAGAATATAAAATCTATTTAAACATGTGCAGAAAAAACGGTGTTTATAAATGTAGTATCTTTCATCATTAAAAGAATCTCCATTAGCATAGCTTGATTTACTTTGATTAGATTAGCTATTTGCTATATATTTTTCCAAAATATAAAACCTGATAATCAGTTAAAACTCAGACTAGTTTAGTACACCACATTAATTGTTGTCCAAAAACTCTAATCAGTTTTGGAAATCTAAATCATAGCTTGGTTCATTTGATCACTGTGTCATTATTCTGTAACTAATGACAATTTATATAAGTATTTCTTTAAAAGTTCTATTTAATCTGTCTTTTGCTAAATGTCATCTTGTATTTTTTCTAAATAATTCAGCTTAGTTGAAAACTGACACTTCTAGACCAGATCACCACTCCACATAACCAGGGTAAAGTTAAGACCATATCTAAAATAAAATTTACCTAGAAGTTAATTCGGGGTATTATTGCCTTTCACTTTACATGGACGATACAAGGGTGGAAAGCTAGGGAATATCTGTTACTTTTTAATACATACCAGAACATTTTCTAAACTTTCTTAAAACATTTGACTTGAAAAGGCTCTCTGTTTTCAACAGAAGCAACTAGAAGTTTAGCGAACAAAGAATTTGAGAGAGAGCCAAGCCACAAACTAAGTTTAAATAGTAATAGACAGGGAGCTTGAAAAATAATTCTATCTTCAATCAAAAACTGTGCAACCATTCACTCCACCCCTCATGGCCCAGAATGAGACTTGTGACACATATCAATATGGTTAAATGCCTCTGACCACATTAAACTTTTACTTAAATTCCAGTTAAACCAGTAAACCAAACCAAAGGTTAAATAGCTACCAGGCAAGCGATTCTTTGTGGTGCATTTCCAAACCATGGGCCTTGAAATCCCCCACACATCTGTACCCATCGAACTTGACACTCCTCTGATATTGTACACCCATTGCTGTCTACTGAAGCACAACCTGCCTAATCATTTAACCCAGAGTTGGAGTCAATGATGTGCCCTGGGAATGGTTGGAATGCTGTGGAGGGTCAAATGCTGATGGAGCCCTCTTTATAGAGTAATTAAGACAGTAGACATGGTTATTGAATACATCATGCTAAACTAAATGGGAATGCTGTGAAACAGAATCCAAAACCATTAATACAATATGGATATTCTACACTCAACAAGGGAAAGCAATAAGCTCAAGCACTCAGTTAAAACTGAGAGTTACAGTGTACAGAGGATGGGCAGCCCTCCTTAGTGAGGCAGTGTGGCCTCCCTCCAACCCAGAGGGGGAGGAAGCAACCCCTGTGCCTGGGTGGGACACGCTCACCCCTCCCACTGGAAGTTGAGAGGCGGGACAGGAAGTACAAAAAGCAGAACCCCTGGCTCAGCTGGAGCAGAGCCAGGGAAGAAGATAGATGGGTCTTGCTTGCTGCAGGCTACCAACCCTGCTGCCAAGCCTGGAAGCTCACTGGATCCAGAGAGGACTGATGCCAGGGAGGAACTGGTGGGACTGCTGGTGGTTGACTATCACGATGAGGCAGAGGACCCCGAGGCAACAGATCCTGACCTGGAACTCTGTTAGGAAGTATCCCAGGGACAGCTGACTCTAGTCTGGCTACCTTGCTGCCTGTCTCCAGGTCAGCTGGAACTGGATTCCCTAGACTGGGACCCAAGACTGGGACCCAGTGGAGTTGGGTGGGCCTGGGTCCCTCTACCTCCTGCCACTCCACCTCTGGGGTGGCAGCTACCCCACAATAGGCCAAAAGGCCTGCGTTTTGTCTGACATCTACCTGAATCAAGATGTCAGGCAATAGACTGCTCTGCCCTTCCTGCGGGCCAGAACCCCCCCCTAAACTGTTTGGTGCCCCGACCTGCCTGAGGGTCTGGGTTCATAGACTGATTATTACCTCTGCCCTGATTGAGGGCAGAACCTATAGACTGCTTATCTGCCCTGTCCTGCCTGAGGGTGGAAGCCTCTAAACCAGTGGTGGGCAACTTGTGGACCATCAGGATAATCTGCTGGCGGGCCGAGAAACAGTATTTACATTGATCGTCCACAGGCACGGCTGCCCACAGTTCCCATTGGCTGGAAACAGCGAACTGTGGCCTCTAGGAGCTGCGGGTGGCCATGCCTGAGAATGGTCAATGTAAATACTGTCTCGTGGCCTATCAGCAGATTACCCTGATGGGCTGCAGGTTGCCCACCACTACTATAAACTGATTCATTAGCTCTGCCCTTCTTGGGGGCCAGAGTCTATAGATTGCTATTTGCCCTGCCCTGCTTGAGGGTGGAAGCCTATAAACTGGTTCCTAGCTCTGCCCTGTTTGGGGACCGGAGTCAATAGACTGCTTGTTAGCTCTGCCTTGGCTGAGGGCCAGAGCCCACAGACTGTTTGGTGCCCCGTCCTGCTGAGTGGGTGGGATTTTCTAATTCCCCCTGTTGTCAGACAATGATTCTGGTGATGTAGTGAGGTGGTGTGGCCTCCCTCTGATCCACCGTACTACTCCCCTGTTTTCAGGGCCTAATCACTCACACCATGACTCAATAACATGGTCATGTGTGCTTGTGTGAGGTGTTCTCTGCATGGCAGATACCACACATTGAATCTCTATTAAGTTCTAGCATGAAGCCTCGTCTGTCACAACCAACACTTCAATTAATCTATGTGCCAAAGCCTCCCAAGTAGTCCCACCCCCTCCATATTGAGCTCCAGAATGCCACAATTCACTCCAGGTTCCCAGATGCCTCATTCCTGTATTAGCTGCTGCCATGTTCATCCACTTCCTTCCTTATCTGGACAGAGGTATAGAAGTTCTCCTGTCTGGATGGTCAGTGAAGGCAGATGATCAGTTGCTATAGGGAGATCTCCAGAAACTGTCACTGGTTATGTGAGTTCCAGTAACCAGAAACAAAGAAGCACTAGCCATCCTGGCCCAGCCTGAGTAGCTATGCCCTGAAGGATCTAGACAAAGTGGTCCCTTGTCTGGAAAGGAGAGACAGGAACATAAATAGGCAACCTATGCCCCAATCTAGTGGGGTGACAAAACTCCAACTGTTTTTGCAGCAGCCTCTGTGATTCCAGGCCTTGGACTCTGCTCCAAATCAAACTTCTAGGCTTGTTTCTCTCTTTAATTCCCACCTTCTCCTAAAAAAAAATCCCAAACGTACATCTGGCCACTTGTAGAGCTGAACGTGTTCCCCTCTCAAGTGCTGGGACTTGCTTTTCCCAAATAGCTCCTGACCAGCAGGGCCACAGCTTCAATCTAGACTGACCAGTCACATAAAAGCTGGCTTGAGAGAAGGAGTATGCATGCAGCAGAGAATGGGAGTGTAGGGGAGGCCTTGGTATCTCTCACCTTGTGATGCATGAGTGCTAGACAGTTAGAGATAGGGTGAGGGGCACAGAAGAGGCGAGTTCCAAACAGACATGGGCCTCCTTAAAGGAGTTCAATGTTGAATTTCGTGATAAAAAATAAGAGCAGAGTTTTTCAGAGCACAAGTCAGATAGATCTATGGCCATTTGCTTGCATTTTATTGCAAAGAAGAAGGTAAAGACCAAATAGTGAGGAAAAAAAAGTAAAGGAAAAGAAATACAAATTGGAAGTGCTCTTCCCTCAATCAGACAAAGGGGTTGCGGTTGGAATTCAAAGTTCTTCCTTATTCCTAAGAGGAAGTATTTTCCCTTCTCCTGTGCTTCAACCTCCTCCATCATACTTTTACACGAATAGATGGAATGTGGAGATACAAATTCTGTCATGTAAACTAGAGAAAATCCAAGCTAGAGTTTAAAACCAAGGAGGAAAATAATTTTTATTTTAAAATGTATGGGGAATTGGTAGAATTGTCTGAGGACTGGGATAGGTCTCCACACACAAGAATTCAGGTAGTAGCATTCTTCACATGCTGAAGTCCAGAGAACAGAACATTGAGGAGGTCAGAAAGAAAGAAAGAAAGTGAAGTACTCGAGGCCAGGGGAGATGAAGGTATGTATGAAGATTTCAGCAGATATGGAGCCAAGGTAGGGGATTTTATAAATATGTGTATGTGTGACTGGTTCGGTCACAGAGACCCCCTTGGGACTGTCACCTGATGTGCTGAAATTACCTCTGAGCCCATTTTCCCTGCCAGCTTGGGACTTCAGAACCCTGCTTTATTGAGCCAGACACACTAGTCTGCTGCATCACAGACGCAGGTCTGGTCCACACCCCCAAAGCTGCAGTCTTTAACCAAAAACCGCTCAGCAAGTCACCTATCTCCATCACCCAGACACCCAGTTCCCAATGGGATCCAAACCCAAATAAATCTGTTTTACTCTGTGTAAGGCTTATATAGGGTAAACTCATAAAATGTCCACCCTATAAAAAACTGATAGAGAGATATGCACAGCTGTTTGCTCCCCCCGGTATTAATCACTAACTCTGGGTTAATTAATAAACAAAAGTGGTTTTATTAAGTATAAAAAGTAGGATTTAAGTGGTTTCAAGTAATAACAGACAGAACAAAGTAAGTTACCAAACAAAATAAAACAAAACATGCAAGTCTAAGCCTAATACATTTAAGAAACTGAATACAGGTAAATCTCGCCCTCAGAGATGTTCCAATAAGTTTCTTTTACAGACTAGACTCCTTCTTAGTCTGGGCCCAATCCTTTCCCCAGTACAGTTCTTGTTAATTCCAGCTCAGGTGTTAACTGGGGGTTTTCTCCTGACTGCAACCCCTTTTGTTCCATTCCACCCCCTTTTATATATTTGGCACAAGGTAGGAATCCTTTGTCTCTCTCTGGGTTTCCACCCTTCTTTCTAAATAGAAAAGCCTCAGGTTTAAGATGGATTCCTGTATCATATGACATGTTTACATGGCTTATGAGACTTCATTACTCACTGGCTGGCACCCACAGATACAAGAAGACTTACAAGTAAACAGAGCCATTTACAACCAATTGTCCTAGTTAAGGGGAGCCATCAAGATTCCAAGCCACCATTAATGGCGCACACTTTGCATAGTTACAGTAGGACTTCATAGTAATACTTTATATTTCTAGCTTCAGATACAAAAATGATACATTCATACAAATAGGATGTACACATTCAGTAGATTATAATCTTTGTAATGATACCTTACAAGAGATCTTTTGCATGAAGCATATGCCAGTTACATCGTATTCACACTTATAAACATATTTCCATAAAACATATGGAGTGCAACGTTGCAGTATGGGTGGTGAGATGCAGCTTTTCAGAAACAGAAGATGAGGAAGAACGGTATAGGATGATGTCTAGGTCATGGACAATTGATGCCAATGGGCGTTCTGACTGGAGGCACGTGATGGAGTTGTGGTTAGCAGTGCTCCTCTTGTCCAAGAGAAGAACTTGCAACTTGGAAATGTTTGACTGAAGGGAAATGAGATTAAGCCACATGATTATTTGGTCCTGACAGAGAAAAAAAGGAGGACTCATTAACAGCATTGTGGATTATGGACAGTTGATTATTATGAATGCAAAGAAAACAAATACTGTGTGTCTTTGAGGACAATACCATTTAAAAAACAATCATACCTCTGGATTTGAGGTTGTACGTGGCTGCTGTTTAACAGTGTCTATGACACAATGCAAAATTTAGGACAAGGGGTGAGGAAGAACACCATATCAAAGTGAAAATGCATAAGGAAGTTTGATAAGACAATATGATCATTTCAATTAGAATTTGGCCAGAAGCCGTGGGTTAACGTATTGTGAAAAATGCCATGGGCTTCTAACCATAAATGGTCAGAATCTTGGTTTTATGCAACACCCTGTCAGGCTTATTAGATCTAAATTATACGATAGGGAGCCCAAAATTATTCAGCAAGGACCTCAGGATTATGTGTAACTGCCCTTTCTGAAGTCTCTTCCTCTTTACTGCCTCCCAGCCCAATACAACCAGTACATCACTCATTATTTATTTTGATATAAAATTAAATTTATGTTATGATTCTGCAGAATTTTCAGTATAGTGCAGATCTGTATATTAACAATGAATAACATAGTTGTAGAAGTTGGCAGGAGAACTGGATAGCTGTGTAAGGGACAGCTGGGAGATTTGTCATCTAAGAAAAGTCAGAAACTATGGACTTTGACACCCTGAGTCAGCTGAGGCTTTTGTTAATAGGGACAGGTTATATCTCCATTTTCATCCCCCTTTTTGGCAGGGCTGGTGCTGACAGTGGGGAGGAGGAAGATTTGAATCTCTGGTGCCCCACACCAGCAACCAGCTAGCACAGTGCATCCCAACCTCAATATTTTCCACTACGTATAATAAAGTTGGAGAAACCTATTAGCATGGTTCTTCTAAAATGATCAGTGACTGTGATGGGGTATACAACCCCCACACTGGGCAATAAGCGGTTAAGGAACCATTCTGGGCTGAGCCAATCATGCCCCTTCACACCTGCAAGAGATGTAGAGGCTGGAGGAGGAGTTAAAAGGGAGCAGAACACCTCACTTGGGGGCAGACCAGGTAAGAGAGCACACCTGCAACTTGCAGCTCCTGAGAAAAAAGCTGAGGGAAGGCAGGATCACTCCCTACAATTGCCCAACAGTCTCTACCTGTGGGAAGGGAAGGCCTGCTTCAGATACACCTTGAGATGGGGGCATTCCCCTCCACACTCCTTCATATGGACTCAGTTTATTTGTGTTAATTCCCCTTGTTTTGTTTATGGACTACCCCTAAAGTGGAGGGACTCGAAGCTAACCTAGCTGCAGACCAAGGTGTGCGAGGAGGCAGACACTACTCCAAGGCTAGGTCTACACTACCCGCCTGAATCGGCGGGTAGAAATCGACCTCTCGGGGATCGATTTATCGCATCCCGTCGGGACGCGACAATCGATCCCCAAATCGGCGCTCTTACTCCACCAGCGGAGGTGGGAGTAAGCGCCGCCGACAGAAAGCTGCAGAAGTCGATTTTGCCGCCATCCTCACAGCGGGGTAAGTCGGCTGCGATACGTCGAATTCAGCTACGCTATTCACGTAGCTGAATTTGCGTATCTTAAATCGACTCCCCCCTGTAGTGTAGATGTACCCCAAAAGGGAGAGAATTACCATGCCATGCCTGGCCATGAAGAGGCATCCTATGGTGAGCTGACCTCTTTTATGCTTTGCTGTACAGACTGTGAACTGTGGACAATAGAGGAGTGGTAGGAAGTGGCCCAGGGAGAGCAGGCTTACTGTGCTCCTGGGTGTCAGACCCTTTTATCGCCCTCACAGGGCGTTGGTCTGGAACCCAGTGGAGTGGGATGTCTGGGCTCCCCTCCAAAACTCCCTCTGCAGGTCAAAGGTCCTAAACCCTGACCACCAGACAACACTCCCCAGGAGCAAAAACCATCACAGCAACTAAGGCCTTGGCTACACTGGCGCTATACAGCGCTGCAACTTGCTGCGCTCAGGGGTGTGAAAACGCCCCCCACCCCCGAGCGTAGCGAGTGCAGTGCTGTAAAGTGCCAGTGTAATCAGAGCCTGCAGCACTGCAAGCTACTCCCCTCGGAGAGGTGGAGTACATACAGCGCTGCGAGAGCTCTCTCGCAGCACTGGCGGCGCGACTACACTCGTGCTTCACAGCGCTGCCGCGGCAGCGCTGTGAATTCCCGAGTGTAGCCAAGGCCTAAGAAGTTACACTTAAACGGTCATTAGACTTCACTGTTAATACCTAGTTGAGAACAAAGGGCTAATTACACTTTTCAGAGCTATTGTTTCAGAGTCTATGAAGATTCATGCAGACATGAATACATCAGTTTGTGTTCTCAAAGTTTTCTTTGTAGCTATAAGGGAGAGAGACTTTTTTAATGGAAATTTACTTTTTAGAGAACAGGTATGAGGCAATTTAACAACCATTTAAAATTATACAGCAATTTATAAAGCTACATACTTGTACTATACATGAGGCTGTTGTTTTTAGTTTTGGCTGAAAAAGGCTGTCTCCATCAACAGTGCCTCCTAGCAGTGACTAAAAGGGAAATGTACCATCTATAAACTATTAGTATTCCTTGCAGCAGCTTGGTCCGCAGTAGTCGTCCATCAAAGTCCTGGTCAGCCCTGAACCTGTGTATCTTGTGTAAACTGACCTAAGGTGATATGGCTGAAATAAGCAACAGAGAGTCCTGTGGCACCTTTAAGACTAACAGATGTATTGGAGCATAAGCTTTCGTGGGTGAATACCCACTTTGTCAGACACATGTAATGGAAATTTCTAGAGGCCGGTATAAATATGCAGGCAAGAATCAGTCTGGAGATAACAAGGTTAGTTCAATCAGGGAGGGTGAGGTCCTCTGCTAGCAGTTGAGGTGTGAACACCAAGGGAGGAGAAACTGCTTTTGTAGTTGGCTAGCCATTCACAGTCTTTGTTTAATCCTGATCTGATGGTGTCAAATTTGCAAATAAACGGAAGCTCAGCAGTTTCTCTTTGGAGTCTGGTCCTGAAGTTTTTTTGCTGTAAGATGGCTACCTTTACATCTGCTATTGTGTGGCCAGGGAGGTTGAAGTGTTTTCCTACAGGTTTTTGTATATTGCCATTCCTGATATCTGACTTGTGTCCATTTCTCCTTTTACGTAGTGACTGTCCAGTTTGGACAATGTACATAGCAGAGGGGCATTGCTGGCACATGATGGCATATATAACATTGGTGGACGTGCAGGTGAATGAACCGGTGATGTTGTAGCTGATCTGGTAAGGTCCTGTGATGGTGTTGCCGGTGTAGATATGTGGGCAGAGTTGGCATCGAGGTTTGTTGCATGGATTGGTTCCTGAGTTAGAGTTGTTATGGTGCGGTGTGTGGTTTCTGTTGAGAATATGCTTAAGGTTGGCGGGCTGTCTGTGGGCGAGGACTGGCCTGTCTCCCAAGGTCTGTGAAAGCGAGGAATCATTGTCCAGGATGGGTTGTAGATCACTGATGATGCGTTGGAGAGGTTTAAGCTGAGGACAGTAGGTGATGGCCAGTGGAGTTCCGTTGGTTTCTTTCTTGGGCTTGTCTTGTAGCAGGAGGCTTCTGGGTACACGTCTGGCTCTGTTGATTTGTTTCCTTATTTCCTTGTGCGGGTATCGTAGTTTTGAGAATGCTTGGTGAAGATCTTGTAGGTGTTGGTCTCTGTCTGAGGGGTTGGAGCAGATGCGGTTGTACCTCAGTGCTTGGCTGTAGACAATGGATCGTGTGGTGTGTCCGGGGTGGAAGCTGGAGGTATGAAGGTAGGCATAGCAGTTAGTGGGTTTTTGGTATAGGGTGGTGTTAACATGACCATCACTTATTTGTACTGTGGTGTCTAGGAAATGGACCTCCCGTGTAGATTGGTCCAGGCTGAGGTTGATCGTGGGGTGGAAGCTGTTGAAATCGTGGTGGAATTCTTCCAGAGTCTCCTTCCCATGGGTCCAGATGATGAAGATGTCATCAATGTAGCGTAGGTAGAGAAGGGGCGTGAGTGGACGAGAGCTGAGGAAGCATTGTTTCAGGTCAGCCATAAAGATGTTGGCATATTGTGGAGCCATGTGGGTGCCCATGGCGGTGCCACTGGTTTGGAGGTCTATATTGTCACCAAATTTGAAATAATTGTGCGTGAGGATAAAGTCACAGAGCTCAGCAACAAGTTGTGCTGTGTCATTATCAGGGATACTGTTCCTGACAGCTTGTATTCCATCTGTGTGTGGGATGTTTGTGTAGAGAGCCTCCACATCCATGGTGGCTAGGATGGTGTTTTCTGGGAGATCCAATGCATTGGAGTTTTCTCAGGAAATCAGTGGTATCACAGAGATAGCTGGGAGTGCTGGTGGCATAGGGTCTGAGCAGAGAGTCCACATATCCGGATAGTCCTTCAGTGAGTGTGCCAATTCCAGAGATGATGGGGTATCCAGGATTTTCAGGTTTGTGGATCTTGGGTAGTAGGTAGAATAACCCCGGTCGGGGCTCTAAGGGTATGTTGATTTTTTCCTGTGTTAGTGTAGGGAGTGTCCTGAGTAGATGGTGCAGTTTCTTAGTATATTCCTCAGTGGGATCTGAGGAAAGTGGCCTGTAGAATTGGGTATTGGAGAGTTGTCTGACAGCCTCCTTCTGGTAGAAATAATTTCACAGCCCCCATTCCCATTACTAATTGCTTAAAAATGTATGTAAATTGTTAGATAGAGTGATGTATTTCAAATACGTTTGGTTTACCTGACTTGTGTCCAGATCACTCCACAGTTTGAGGTGCTCACAAAACAAATACATCATCTGACCTTGTTTCAGCTAATAGTAAGTCAAACAAAAGTTTCTGAACCAGTGACTGGCTAAATTACTGTGTATTTCGTACCACTGTCACAGGCTTTTTGCTCAGATGATCCGGTCTCATGTCTTTTTCACATTGACTCTTACAATGCAACCAGAAACCTTGAATGGACACCCAAGTTTACATCACAAGCATAAAAACTTCTTAACTCTAAAATGGGGAATTCATCAGGTGCTGAGCCACACCTTTCTTTGTCTTGACTAATGAGGGGCAAATATATCTATCCATATGGACACATTTTGGGAATGTGCTTTCAAGAGGGTGCCTTAGAAACTTCCCTAAAGAGTGCAAATGTCACAGTTAGTGAGTGAGCTGTGCTTTATACTCAGGTATGTCCAGACTACCCACCGAATCGGCGGGTAGTAATCGATCAATCCCCGAATGCGCTCCCGTCAACTCCGGAACTCCACCAGGGCGAGTGGCGCTAGCGGAGTCGATGGGGGAACTGCGGCTGTCGATTCTGCGCCGTGAGGACCCGAGGTAAGGCGAAATAAGATACATCGACTTCAGCTACGCTATTCCTGTAGCTGAAGTTGCGTATCTTACATCGACCCCCCGCACCCCAGTGTAGACCAAAAGCTCCTTTCAGTCCCTCTCAAGTGCCCCTTTCAGGTAAAAAGCTTGGCTTCCTTTACCTCTCTTGAGGGTGGAACCCTACAGTGCAACCAGTCTTGGACTGGATCTCTGGGTGATAGTCTCCCTGTTGCCCAACCGTGTTAACAGGACCAGCCCAGCTGTGTTTGGCATAAGTGAGCCCTTTTCTTCCAGGCCTGTGACCAGCGGCTGATTAAAGTGACTCAAAAATAGCTTCTTCAACCTATATTCGATGGAGATCCGATCCTGAAAGAAATCTTTCTTGAGCTCCCTCTTCTGGCCTTCAAATAAGCCCCCAACCTCACAAAAGTCATCATCAGAAGCAAGGTCCCCACAGATCAGGACACACCAACTCAAAGGGACACCAAACTCTGCCATAATAACAGATGCAACACCTGTAGATCTATCCACTGATACAATGATCAATACCTCCCACAACGCACCTTTCAAGATCCATGGGTCCTACACATGCCTATCACAACATGTGGTACACCTTATCCAGTGCACTAAATGCTCCAATAGCAATTATGTGAGTGAAATGAGGAAATCACTATGCTCTTGAAATGAACTCACATCGAAAAATGATGAAAGACAAAACCACTATATTATCCATTTTATTTCAGAAAGCGATTAGTCCATATCTGACCTCTCAGCCATCTGCAAAGGAAACCTACACAACACCTTCAAAAGATAAACCTGGGAGCTTAAATTCATAACTTTGCTAGACACTAAAAATCATGGACTTAATGAAGACACTATATTTATGGCTTATTACAACAATCTATAACCCACTAACCCTCCTTTTTTGTCTTATGACTACAAAGGTGTTAACTGGCCACTTCACTTTAATAGCATCTTGCAATATGTGTTAACTACTTAAGCTAAATAATGGGTTCCAACTTGTATTTATCTGTGACACTTTGTGTACCTTCCACAGACCTGAAGAAGAGCTCTCTGTGAGCTTGAAAGCTTGTCTCTTTCTCGAACAGAAGTTGGTCCAATAAAAGATATTACCTCACCAACCTTTTCTCTTCAAATCAAAGTATTTGTTATTCATCCATAGATATATGGAAAGCAGAAAAAAACCCGATAAAACAACAGAAGACCTATTTGCATGGTTTTTACCTAAATTTTATTCTTTCCTTGCAAGTTTTGGGTAAGTTCTTCTCAGCCCAGACCCACTGCTCCTGGGATGGGAGAATCAGACAGCCCCTGCCACATTCTGTGTGTATGTCTCTGGCAGAGACTTATCTCCAGCTGCTGCTGTCAGTTTAACCCAGTGGTGGGCAACCTGCAACTGTAGGCCGCACATGGCCCATCAGGGTAATCCGCTGGCGGGCTGCGAGACAGTGTTTACATTGACTGTCCACAGGCACGGCCGCTTGCAGCTCCCAGTGGCTGCAGTTACCCTCCCTGCCACCCACTTGGCATGCTCGGCCTCTTTCCCCAGCAGCCAAACCCAGGTAGGGAGTGAGCCCACCCTACCTACCTGAACCAGGAATGGGAACCTGGCCTGACAGATGCTGCGGGCCTAGCCAATCATCTGTTTAGGGGGTCAGGAAAGAATTTTTTCTCCCATGAGCCAATTGGTAGAGGACCAGGGAGTTTTTGCCATCCTCACATCACCTTCAAGCCATAGTGATTTAAGTGGGAATGCACTTAGTACCTAACTAAGGTACTGGGGCAGAATTGTTTTTTCATCGCAACTTGCAGCTGATTTCCAGTGTGGTTAAGATAATAAAATGAATGGTTCCCAGAAGTAAAAGACCTGGGATTTTGGTAATGGGCCTTGGGCTCATGTGCTAGGGTGAAGGACTGAGGTCAGATTTTGTGGCCCTCATGGGCTGAGGTCCCCACTCTGCTTCACCCTCTGTCTACCTCGCAGTGCGGAAGAGTGTTATGACTCAGAGAGCTGTGTCCTGGGGTGTAGGCTGAGGAGAGCCTACCCCATGTTATGGTTTATCTGGTAAGGAGCCCTGTAATCCTGGCACTAGTTATGGGTTATATGATAAGGAGCCCTGGAACCCCTGGAACCAATTAAATGCCTGGAGAGTATGAGTGATGGGCGGGTAATGCCCCTCCCCTGTGTTAAAGTTTAATAAATGTTGCGGCCTGTTGCTTAATTCCATGCATATGTCTGTCCTCATTTTGCACTGTGTCAACATTAATGGATTTAGTGTGCATGTGTGCATAGCTATTTAATTGCATGAATTTGCAAGCTCAGATGCTGAAAATGGAGGAGATTTTAAGATCAAAGGTTGTAACAGCTTTGAAACATGGAGTGGTGGAGCTTGTAAGATCAGCAAGCTGCTATGACCCCAAATAAGGAATTTACAACACCTTTATACAATAGCTCTATAAACTCATTGGCCTCAGAGCAAGGAGCAGGCAACTGAAGCCAGTGAAATGTATAAACTCACAAATGCTGTAGTTCAAGAAACGTCAGGCGTTGCCAGCAGAGTTTGTAAGCTGCACATTAAAATACTGATGATTCAAAACCTTTTCCTGTACCACTATCAAAACTTGTAGGAATTTGGGATTATGGAAGCCAAAGAGTTTCAGATTTTTTCTTTTTCTTTTAATTGAAAAACGTATAAGGAAATTCAACTTAAAAATCAGAATTTAAGTTGCAAAATTAAGTTATCCAAAAGTCAGGAAATTCCAAACAGCAAGGCTTCTTTTGCCATGTTAACTATGGCATTGTTTACAGTGGGGATTTGTCCCAGTTACAGACATCAATGACCAGTCACCAGTGCATCTACCACATGCAAATCCTTAATTACAGATAGACAAAGACTCTATCAAGCGAATGTCACTGTTTCAGGGTAACTGCACCTGTATTAACCCCTCGCCTCTTGACCTCCCTCTGCTCTACTCCAGGAGTGCCCTCTCAGGTCTCCAGCCATCACCTCTCTCAGGGCAGGGACTTGTCCCACTCTCTTCTGATTGGGGTTTTAAGGCTGCACAGCCCCTTGCTATTCACTGTGATCTCTCCAACAAGCTACGCTGCCTAATGACCATCATCTCTCCTTTGCCTTTCTCGGAGGGTTATGAATAAGGCTACGTTTTAGTCATGGGTATTTTTAGTAAAAGTCATGGACAGGTCATGGGCAGTAAACAAAATTCACGGTCCGTGACCTGTCATGACTGTTACTAAAAATACCCATGACTAAAACTTGGGCGCAGGGGAAGGGTGCGTGGGTGGGGATGCTCTGGAGGGGGGCGGTCCAGGAGCGCTGCAGGTGCTCGGGCAGGTAGCCCAGGACCACGCTGGTGCTGGGAAGGGTGTGGGGGGGCAGGCAGCGGCGCATGGCCCGGGACTGCCACTGGTGCTTGGGGGTGTGGACAGCAGTGTGCGGTCTGGGACCCCTGCTGGGGATGGAGATGGGGGTGGAGGATTGGTGGGGCTGGCAGGCTCCCTACCTGGCTCTGTGTGTCCCTTCAGTGCCTAGGCGGCAGAGATGCCAGGAGGCTCCACACGCTGATCCCATCACAAGCGCTGGCTGTGCAGCTCCCATTGGCTGGGAACCACAGCCAATGGGAGCTGTGGGGGCAGGGCCTGCAGGCACAGGCAGCGCATGAAGCCGCCTGTCCCCTCCACCTGGGAGCTGCAGGGCCATGCCAGTGGGAGCTGGAGAGCCCACCACCCTGAGGTAAGTGCCTCCCCGCACCTTCCAACCCCCTTCCCCTAGCCCTGAGCCCCCTTCCACACACCCAAACTGCTGCTGCTGACCCAGGGGCTGCCAGGCTTGGTAAGCCCCTGAGCCAGCACCAGCTGATGCAGACGTTACAGAGGTCACGGAAAGTCACTGAATCCATGACTTCCATGACCTCCATGACAGACTCAAATCCTTAGCTATAACAGTGTATTGCCAGCCATTACAAGTTACCGTACAGCTTTTTCTAAGCAAGCACATTTATTCTTACGATAAAATCATTACTAAGAAGATATAATAAAAACAACAAACAGATTAAACACACACTAAATACACTAGGACTCATCCATCAGTCTTATGGGTCTGAGGCAGGCCAAAGTCTTTCTAGCCCTTCCACAAGGGTTAGGGCCCTCTTGGACAGAAGGTCCTATCTGTTTGCTGGATCAGAAAGAAAACTCTGAGTCAATTTAAACCCATCTTTTGTATATCAAAAGCCCTTTCTTTGTCTTTTAGTCTCTGGGAAACTCCAGTCTGAACCAGTATATGCAAGCCACCTCAAGGTGTGGCCCCTCTCTAGAGTTTAGTCTCAGTGACTCGCCTTAATGACCACCCACTGTTTTAATTCTTGAAGATGCTGTGGTAACAGTCTCCCATGGAGTTGAACACAGTCACACACGAACCATTCATAAATGTACTACAATGGCTCCCAAAGATACTGCATGGGCTTGCAACATCTGTCACAGCAGCAATTTGCACCAGTGCCTTTTTACCTTGGTTTTAAGCAGAGACAAATTGCACTGGTGTAAATTCTGGCTTAGCCTGTCTACAATAGGGGTTTACATTAGTGCAGCTATACTGGTGGGTGGCCACCAAGGGTCAATACCCTTAGCGTAGACAAGGCCTACTCCACATTGCTTATTTGTAGTACTTTCTATGCCTTTTTTTCCTTGATAAATGTACAACTTCATGTTGTTTATTGTTACAATAGAAAATAAGTTCAACATGGTTAAGCTAATGATGCTGGAACACCATAGCATTTAGAATTTCCCAATTTTGAATCCTTGATTGAGCAACTTTAATATTGCTAATACTAGTTTGGATTTAGTGTATTACCTAAAACAAATATCATCTATGGACTAGAAAGCAAAAATGCAACCATTCAGCAACTACATACAGCAAATTACAGCCTCTGATACATAGAGGATGTGTTCTGTTCTCTAGTAGAAATAACTAAATAACATATGACAATTTTATTTTAAGCAAGCGGTAGATTTTCATGAAGAATCGGAAAAATAATAAAGAATATCATTTGCAACATAAAAAATGCAAAGAACTCAAAAAAACTGTCCTCACTGAAGTCAATGTGAATTTTGCTAATGATTTTAATGGGAGCAGTATTGGGCCTAAAGTGAGAAAATCAGCAAAATGTATCAAAATCATAACTCCTAAAATATGCAGACAAAGCTAACACAAAAATAAATGAATGTTATCAGACAAATTCTGTCCACTGTGTAAGCAATTCCAGGATTGACACACATTTATGTGCATATTCCGTGTCACGCCTCCTTTGTTCCTATTATTTCTGCATACTTTAGAAATAAATTACTTGGACTCCTTATCCTTCAAAGACCTATGCAGGTGCATAAACCTTTGCATGGAGTCCCATGCTTCTAACTACAAATGATCAAGAATTTCCAATTTTTTCATCAAAATTCTGAAATTCAATGAATAAATGGGTCAAAATTGTTGACAAACATTTTTGTGAAAATGTCTTTCTTCTCACTGCAATTTTGATGAAAAATGTTGGAATTTTGAAAACTGCCAATAAAAATTTCAAAAATTTGGCAAAAAAGAGAAATATAAATGTACATTTTCACAAAAATTACATTCTGTTTTTTTATCAGCTCTATTCTTAACCTCAAAGACCCACCCCAGAATGCCCTTAATCTGGTTCTTGGCATAGCTGGTTCATAGACTGGCATCTTCATGGGTTGAGGGTCAGGAGTCAGAAGTAAGGAACAGCTACATAAACATAAGCTACATATGTTAGGGACAAATCCAATCACAGTTGTTAGTGAGTCAATTAACCTTAAAATAC
Organism: Trachemys scripta elegans; assembly: GCF_013100865.1. NCBI lineage: Eukaryota > Metazoa > Chordata > Testudines > Emydidae > Trachemys > Trachemys scripta. The sequence continues at coordinate 229,836,906 of NC_048299.1, read as the reverse complement.
TGTATTTCTTAGACAGTCATGTGCTGGTAGATATTTCATCTTATATACTGTGATAGTAACAAAGACAAACAATTGTTATCTAATATTCTGTATGTATCTGCAGTATCTCAGAAATGGATAATAATTTAAAACCAAAGAGAAATGTAATCCATATAATTTAAATATAATAATTGCTCATTTGTCGTGTTGTATTTAATTTGCTTTTAAGAAAGTCTAGATTCTAGGGCAAGCCAGAAATTATGCACATAGCTCTCTATATGGGAACTTGAATGTTCCAAATGCACTGGATATGATTTCTGAACTGAATAGAATTTCCTGAGTGTCATTACTGTTTCTGCCTTCTCAGCAATCACAGAGGCTCACATCTATCATTTTCTTTGTTCTGTGAGAGACAGACTTCGGGGGGGGGGGGGGGGGGGAAGAGAGGCAGAAGGAAGACTGGAAATATTTACTGTGTTGCTATGAAAAATATTAAAGATTCATTTAAAATAATTCAGACATTTATCATTTAAAAGGATTATACTTTAAAATATAATTAATCCTATGCTATTGTTCTTTATATTTTGATGCAGTATCTTTATATACTTTTAAATGTTTGTTTTAACATGTAGATGCAGCACGTGAGACAGAATATAAAGTCTTTAACTGTTTTATGTACAATGAGCTATTTTTAGAGAGCTATTTGAATCAGAGTTTTTTAATGGAATGCATGTGGGTTCCTTGTCCCTGATATACTCTGTTTTAACACAGCAGACCATTTTACTGATGCTTGTAGGACACCTTTCATTATTGCATTCATTTTCTATCAGATTTTCCATGGGATTAACCAAATCTCTCTAAAGATGCATATCACTTTGCGTGTGTGCAAAAGAGATTTATATTCTTGTAGAGACACTCTCAATTTGAGAATCTCATTGCTGTCTGAAAATTATGTACTTATTGCTGTTTCCACAACCACAGAAATCTGGAAAAATATTTAGTGTTTTTTAGTTTATTTATGTTGTGCCTCTGACAGCAGCGTGTGTATAGTCAATTTCACTGTTTTGTGACAGCCAGTTGCACTTCCTGTCTAATTCACTAACAAGATGACATCACTCTCATGCCCTACTCTGAAAGGGAGGGTGAAGTTCACATGTACAAAGTCTGTCCCAAATATTATAGAGTATTATAGCAGCTAAGCTGGTTTGTGAAAGTGGGACAAGCAGGGTGTTTGGAAAACCTGCAAGTGGAGTTAGGGATAGTTAGGGAAACCTTCCTTTTCCATAAAACTGCATGTTACACCTCTTTAAAGCGTCCAATGTACTCTCCTTCTCCCCCAGAGCAGCCAGCCAGTTCAGCTGGCTAGTGCATAGAGGTGGATGGCTGTGCCTACTCTCTGTCTCTCCTTGCTCATTTGGGGTAGCATGCAGCTCTAGGGGTGTAATCATGGAGTAGTCTCTGTGCTTCCCTGAGTACAGGGACTGAAATTCTGCCCAGATCTTATGTCGATGGTACAATGGTAGATTGAGGCTTCTTATTCTCTTCCCACTGCCTCCTGCCAATGGAATGACTTGACAGAATTAAGCCCTAAACAAAATGATCACATTAGGAAGATGTCATACCTGTTCCCTCTGAATGCTATTAAAATTCAACAATATTTCCAGGAAGGCAAAGACTGGATTTTATTTTACACCATATTTAACCATCACTCAAAAGATAAAGAACTGTAAGTTCCAAATCATTTCTTCCCAATAATATTAATAATAACATTATATAATATATTATTATTAATGTAATTCTTCATCTAAACTTAAACATGTATAAACCAGGATACCTCCATAGCAGATCTACCCTGGCCTTCCTTCCTAAACAAATCTTTCTGTATCAGGAAACAACCCACCACTGCTCCTCCAGACATCCCAATGCCACAAGCATGATTAGTGAATTCGTCCACTTCTTTTAACACTAAGCTTTTCCAGATCATTGTTGAAAATATATTGCTCTATGCCCAGTAAGTGCGTTTTTTCTGGATTGTACAACCATGGACATTCTTAGTCAGAGTTAACCACAGACCACTCATGAAACTCATAAAAGTATCCATCTCTTCGACGTCTTCTCCCATATAAAACTCTTACGTGGATGTAGATAAGGAGCCATATCAGAAGGGTAAAATGTTGAAGTAACCTACTATTTTATTAAAACCAAATCATTTGCAAGCTACAGGAATATATGCCCCCCCCTCAATTAGAATAATTTCAATAAACACGATTGATGCCAAATTATTCCTTCCTTCTTTCCTGGTCCATTCTGTTACATATGCAGAAAAGCTCCTATCAGTGTTGAGGCCTTTTGCAATGTGCTAGTTCTAAGGTATGGCCTGCGAGAAATCTATGTCACAGTTTGAACTGTCACACAAACTCACTCAAATGAAGAATTAGATATAATATTTACCATGAGGGAGCCCTATGATACAGCTAGGGTAGAGTGTGATTAGCTATCTTAAAAATCCCTGCAGAGAGACACTGGAGTTCTGCACTGAAGCAGTTGAGGAAGCACTAGTGCATCCCCTCTCACTCAGTGCTCAGTCAAGGGGGAATAACATGCCCATCCACAGACTGTGAAAGAAAAAGAGGGCACGGGAGAAGCTCTTTATAGAGTTTCAGCAGGAGATGAGGAAGGAGGACCTGGAGATTCAATCTGCTGAAGGGAGATGAAAGATAGCAGGAATACTTGGTCCAGGAGAAGGAAATATGCTGAGCAGGATTGAGAGAACAAGCTATGGTATTTAAAATATCCACTGCAATCCACAGAAATACCCAACAGCAGACAGCTAGGCAGCATTTAACAGCCAGTCAGCATCAGTGACTAAATTCACAAAGTGACTGAGTTTTTTGGCACCCTAGCCCTTGCCTTTTCCACTTTTACAACTCCTCCTCTCCACCAATACCTTCCTCTCTCCTGTCCTCAGGACTTAGCTTGCCCTTCCCTCTGCTCTGCTGGCTTATCACCTGCACAGTATTGTGATGGGCCAGACAGCACAGAAGCCAGTTACAAACGGATCTGGAATCTTATTTATTAATTTGTAACCTGTCACTTCCATCTATCTATTTGTATCATGTGTTTGATTAAATAAAAGTTAAACATGTGACGTTTGTGTTTGTTTCTGTACACCATGAAAACCACACAAATCAGTTATTAGGCAAATTGTTTCATTGTCTCCCACATCACTATCGAAGTGAAATGTAGGCAACTGCATAGATTGCATTGGCCATGGCCCTATTTTCAGCTCAGTGTACAATGATGTCAGTTCTATCCACAGCTCAGCATTACATGCACTAGGATTGGGTTGAGAAGGAAGAGAAATAGATGAATTCTCTGGCCTATTATGCAGGAGGTCAGTCTGGATGATCATAATGCTCTTTTCTGACTCTAAAATCTGTGAATGTATGAGCGAAAGTGTGTTCCTGGACTAATCAGATCTCCTTTAGGGCCAGGAATTATTATTTTACTATGTAATATTTATTTTACAGTAGCCACACTTTGGGGGGGACAGCATTGTGCTAGGCACCGTACAAAACACATTCAATCCCCATTTGTTTTCCCTAACTATCAGGGAAAGCTCCAGGAGGAGATTTTCAATACTTTTGTGCTGCTGGGTTATCATTGGTTGTAAGGGGCGGTGTGGAAGAAGGTGCGGAGGCATAGATGAGAGAAGCTGATAAATGGGAAGACAGAGGGTGGCATTGGTGGCAGAGTAAGTGGAGGGAGTGACATGATAAGACATTCAGTATTTATGGGTTATTTTCATAAGCAACCTGCCTGTGTGAGTTGCCCTACCAGCTTCTTACCTACTTGGGCAGTGCATCCTAATAACTCTCCCATGCAGGTTAAAAAGTGGTGGGGGCAGGAGGAGCTTCTCCCTCTTGCACTGCCATACAAGAGCCAAAAGCCAATACCAGTCCTTGCTCTAACCTACAGTTGCTAGTCTGCCCAATGGGAGCGTGCCTGGGAGGAGGCTAGGTCATAACCCTGCTCCCTCTATGCTAGACAGCAGCACTGGCTTGTTGCAGACAGAAGCACACATTTCAACCTGAAAGGCTGATGCAGCCAACACACTCCTCCACATGCTCTAGAGCTCCAGGAGACATTGTGTCTGCCTGAGGCACAATGCCTCCTGGAGCTCCCACTGAGCAGTGCAGCTCTGCATCCCAAAGCAATGCTGTGAGTATAATGCACAATCCAGCCACAAGAAGGTGGAAGGGGTTAGTTGCCACATTATTATGCATCCCCTCAAAACTCTGGGGAAGGCTCTGTAGTCAGTAATACTGTTACTGGATGAAAACTGAAAATATGTGTAAGTGATTAAAATGGTAATAGAAACAATCGTAAATATTCATAGTCTATTACTACTGAATTATTTTTCTAATGCTGTTCTTACTTATAGGTCCAGATCTGGTTCCCCCTTGCTGGATAGCCCATATATTGCACACTGGGATTAAGCAGTATTTATATCTGCATAAAATTAAAACTCTACAGCTACATTAAAGGAAACACTAGGTGTGACTAATCTGATTTTTTGTTGGATGCTGTCAAATTTTCAAAGCCTTCTTGTATGTTTAGTGAGCCAGCTCACATGGTGTTTAACACATTTTGTGACTTTTTAACAAACCTTTAATAATTAATGTAGCAATTTGAGACATTCCTGAAATTTCAAGCACAGTCTAATTATTTTTAGTTTCTTAGCACTATTTCAATTAGGCACTTCTACACTTCTCTTTGCAAATGCGAGGAGCACCATTTTTCACTCTCATATTCAGCGTGATTTCAACTTAAATCAATTATCTTATTTTATTGGGGCACATATTGCTCCATTTAACTGTAAGATGAATAGAGACATATTCTGTATATATGAAATTTAGAGAAAAACAATGTAATATGGCAAACAGGCCTTGAACAAAACAATTGTTCATCTGGTATTATTGCTTACCTAAGAAACCTCCTTTAGTTTACAATCACATTTTCATTTAAAATCCTTCCTGATATAATATTTTACAAAGAAACAATTCATCCTACAAGCTGTGGGAATGAGTAGCAAACTGATGCAGTTTTTCATATAACAAAACTAAACACTATCCTTTTATTTACTAAACTAGATGAGTTTTCTAAAACATAGGGATTTTTTTAATAGTTATGTGGCTTGGATCCAGCAGGCAAACCTGTTTTACTGATGGGGTCTCTACTTATCCAGTGTTTGTCATCAGCCTGACCTTGCAGCTTTCTACAGTGCCATTATACCCTGGGTGCTGGCTTATTTTCATACAGCAGCCCCCAACTACTTGATCCCACTTCATCTACTTCATGGACACAGACATTTGTTGGGCTTATTAGCTCAGCAGGAGCCTTATCATATTTTGTATCTGAGGCTGTTGGAGATGTCAAGAGATGGAAATGCTGTGTAGCTTTTTATCCTCCCTTCTTGCACTTTCTCCTAGAGCCCAACAGTGCATTTGAATTCAATGCTCTCCTGCCACTAGCTGCTGAGATCTCTTTAAATATGTCTAGCTTTGCCATCTGTACCAATAACACTGCAAAGGCTTAGCCATGATTAGGCTGTCAAGATTTATTAAGTTAAAAAGTATCAAAGTTTCTTGCTGCAACCCCAGACCTTTTAAGAGTCCACCTTCTTTAGAATCCCTTCCCCCTCCCCACTAACACTACCATCAATGTGCTTCGCTTGACCTTGACCAACATATGCACCCAGGGAACACTAATGAATTTGGGCCAATTCATCTTGGAACTCCAAATTTAATCAAGCTGACATGCCAGGGAAAGCAGACTGTAATTAACTCCTAGCATTTTAGATAATCTGTAAATTTCATAAATTTAGCTGGATCTGTTTTTCTGATATTAAGCATTTTTTGTTTGTTTAACAGAATACCATGTTAAAACAAAAAATAGCAGTGATTAAAAAGTAGCAATTTCAGTGAAGGATTAAACCCTTTTAAAAGTGAAAATATGCCAACATATATGTGGCAGTTTCCTGTTACTGAACAGCAAAACTAAACAAACCCAATTTTATCATTTCTTTCTGAAAATGACTCACTTAACCATTTCATGAAATGTTTCATTAAAAATGTGTGATCAGATGAATTCAAAAATAAATGTGCAACATCCACATTTCAATGTGTTTTGCTCTTGATGAAGAAGGGATAGGAGCACTGAAAAGTAGCCTGTGGTTTTATTTTATTAGTTGTATTATGGTATCATGCAGAGGACCCAATCAGAATCGAGGCCCGTGCCCTGTACTGGGTACTGTATCTATGCACAAGAAAACAGGGTCCCAGCTCTGAGGAACAAAAGGAAAGTTAGTAAAAAACTTTACCAAAAAAAAAAAACCAAAACAAAAACAAAACAAAGGGCCAGATCTGCTCTGAAACTACTACTCACATTATAGGGCTGCAATGACTCCTGACTCCCCCTTCTATTCCTTGTGCCCTCCACTCAGGACTCCTGCATGCGGTCCCAAAACCAGCCTACCACCTACCATCCCACATTGGTTCTGGTACAGATAAGGCCCTATTATGGCCAAGAATGGCAGGGGAGGGCAGAATTTGGCCCAAAGAAACTGCATTGACCAACTGTCATATATTAATATAAAAGATAAAAAGGATTATGTACTGGGACCATTATTAGATTTATAGCGTATTACCCCAATTAGAAACTCTTGATTATTTTGTTATAGAGGACCCAAAAAAACCAAAAACAAATAATTGAGCAAAACTGTACAAAAGGTTAACAGGTTTCTATATTCTGTATGCAACTATAATTAAAGGAGAACAATCAAACAACTACCAGGATTGCTATGGTCAAAGAAATGTTATGTATTTAACAGTAGAGATGGCCCAACTTCAGAGTCAATTCTTTAACCCCACGTCCTCTCAGACATGAGGTTTGTATAAAAGGGTTTGTATAAAAGGGTGATGTGAATTTCCTTAAAAGGCATAGATGACATTTTTCAAAAGCCATACAGCACCACAGAATACCCACCACAGACAAAATGTTTTGCCAATCCCATACGATTCTGTATCCCTTGGATGCATAGAGAAAAATGAATAATACTATTATGTTGGTATCTAACTTCAGTTCCTACCTGCAAGTAGTTTAAAATATAATTTTGTAATACATTTTTATTTTAAACTCTAGGGCCAGATCCTGGGATGGTTTGTGCAAAACTGGTTGCACAAAACAGCCGTAAGGCTGGTGTATCTGGACCCCTGAGGCTTCCTCCTCACATTGAGGCTTCTTAACGCCCTCCCTGCCACCACTTTTCCCAGGGTTAAGGATGTAGCCAGCACATCCCTACCTCTGGCAACCTCTGGCTGCTGAATCCCTGGCCCCCTAGGATCAGAGGACCATAAGAGTTGCATAATGCTACATTTCCTCCTTTCCCTGAGCAAAACTCAGCCAGACCAGAGGATTTGGGCCTATTCCCCCCCCCCCCCATTTATTGGGTCAGATACTTGGGGATCCATTAAGTAAACAAAATAGCATTCATGAATCTTTTCCTAATTTCACTCACAAAGCTGCAAAATGAATCCTACATAAAACTGAGTCCACATCACAATTCTACGTAGCCTGTCCTTTTGTGCAAGAGTGACTAGTCCTCTCCTGTATCTTGTGCACAAACACAACTTGTATAATTAATACAAAAAGTGGGTCTCTTCATGGCCAATGATGTATGGTATATTTTAAGAGATGCAAAAAGGTCTTCACATATGCTATTATTATTTATTAAACAAATCCCTTCCCTTAATGGCCAGAAAAGTGCAACTGGGTCCTCTAATGGGCGGAATCGTAATTGCTGGTTCAGAGAAAGCAATCTCCCAACCACCTTTAAGTGTGCAACAGTGCAGAATATTCTCAAGAAACTAAACACTTGATGAGAATGAGCTCACTGACTGTTGCATACTTTCCAACCTCCCTTTCTGGCCAAAGGCACTGAGGAGGTAGTGAAAACAACAAATGACCTATGCCAACATCTTGGAGAGCCCTCACAATTAGGTTTCAGGATGGGATAGAAGATGGAAACAATTCTGGTGGCCCTGATGAATGACTCCTGATGATCCTGGATAGGAGACAAACCTTAATGTGTATAGTTCTGGATATATCAGTAGCCTTCTTCACAGTTGATTGTAAAGTACTAGTGGACCCATGTACAAGACATAGCCCTGGAAGTTCACAACTGGGGCTCAGCAGAGGTGCTGGTTTGAGTTGGCTTGAGTTGGTGCTGATTTGGTACAAAGCAGAGGTGCTGGTTTGAGTGGATGTCCCGTTTATATTCGTTGGCCAAGGAAGGATCACATGAATAGAATGGATCAATATACACCTGGGGAAAAGCGATTTGGGGATTTAGTAAAGGAGTGGAGTTAAGGATTAGGACAAAGAAAGTTTAGGGGTGGAGCCAGGTCCTTGTCCTGAGGGTAACTATGACTTGGCTTGAGATCCCACAGCAGAGCATTTGGCAGGGAAGGCTCATTGACTTGCTGGGTGGAGAAAACCAGGAGAAGATTAAAATGGCTGTGGCTAAATTATGTGAGCAGAAAAGGTTGATGATTGCCCATCATGAAATTGAATATTCAGTACCTGAAGAGGTGACTTTCTGACTGGGAAGAGGATATGACTTCGGCCACTATTAGGGCAGGAATTGTTACCAATCTGGGAATCATGAAGGGTTCCAGATGAGACGGGAGAAGATAGCCAAGCAAATTGCAGGGCACCGCCTGGTTGTAAGTGCCTAGCACAAGTAACCAATCAATTGTGTGTCTGATTCCTGATAGCCCATAATTAGGATAATTAGCATATTAGGAGAAAGCATCTTCTAAAAAAAGTGGGGAATGGGGTTAAGGCTACTAATGTTTGACATGAGGTAACCCCTTTTCCCCCACCCTCTTGACCCTCATATGGGGTCTCAGAAACAGTGCTGGGACCAGGTTAATGGAGATTATATATGGAGCCCTGCAAGGATCAATCTCCCCTCTCCTTTTCAGAATGAGTCCGTAACTATTAATTTGCAGATTCTGCACACTTCTACATCTCTGTAGCCACTTCTGCAGTTCTGCAGTCAGTGCCAACACACTAATGATAGACTATAAAATTTGGAAAGCACCTACGTGACTTATGGGGCTAAATGCCATTGAAAGTCAATGGAACTTAGGGGTAATACATTTTTTTTACTAGGACTGCCTTTGGCAAGTAAGTACACCAATGATGGAGGGAAAATACTTAAAGGAGCTAGTAGTGCCATTGACCTCACCTTATCTTGATGGTATAGGTTTCATTCACCAAGAATGAAGCTGAACGTAGGTTAAGTTGAACAAGTGTAACTTTATTAAACCCCGTTCACTGCTCTGTCCATGTGGCTGAGTTGCTTCCAGCTAACGTTCTGCATTTCCCTGTTCCACTGGTGTTACCTCCACAGAACATACTGGGGGGCACCCAGCTAAAGGGAAAGACAAGTGACCTCCCCATGTGTCTCCTCCCTGCCCCCAGCCTGGGGCCCTTACACTCTCCCTGCCCTCTCCCCATCCCACGTTGTGTGTGTGTGTGTGTGTGTGTGTGTGTGTCCTCCTGCTGCCTGGGAGAGCGCCTGGCTGCAGCGGCGGTGGGCTGCCTTCTGCCCGGCTTGCCTTCCAGGACAGCGGCTGAGTGAGTTGGAGCCCCCCAGCATGCTCTAGGCACAGCAGCAGCTGGCTGCGAGAGAGCCTGGCTGGGGAGGGGTGGCAGCAGCAGCCCGCTCCCTGCCCAGGCTCGGTTTCTGTCCCCAGAAGCTGAGCTGGGTGGAGGGAAGCCGGCTGCTGCAGCCAGGCGCTCTCCCAGTCAGCTGCTGTACTGCACCGGGCAGCATCCCCGGCAGCATAGCTGGAAGCGGCTCTGGCCCTGCCCCTTCTGCTCCCCACCCAGGCCAGCTGCTGGGGGGGGGGAGGGGGCGGAGGGCACTGAACCCTTCATGCTCCTCCAATAAGTTGCCTAATTTTCTTTAATTTAAACAGGCACAGAAGTGGAGAGGAGAGCAGGGCAGGGCAAGGGGAGTAAATACTACCATCCAAAAGCAGTTAAACTTTCTCTGTAGCATTTTACGTACCTTTTGTTATAATATTCAGTTGTATACTTTTTCTACATAGCTAGGAAATACCTGACTCACAGGGTCCATATTTTACCTAGCTCTAAGAGTGCACTGTACATATCTGCTGCTGCAGTATAAGCATACTTTGGTACTTTTGGCAATGTTGAGAGGAAAATGCAAGTGAAAATAAACACACATTCCTAGGTTTTAATGCCAATATAAATAATTGCTTCTAATCAAAATCATTTTCTTGGATTTTGAATTTTTTTAAAAAGTTAACACATTTTCTGAACACTCAGAGGCAAAGTCTTCGTATTTAGAGAAGAGGGAGGTTGTGCTGGGAGCCAAAATTGTCAGTTTCTTGTCAGGATCAGCAGATTCTGAAATTGGTCTTTTATTGTTGTAAAATATTTATATTTAAAATACAGACATATGAAATTGAGGATATAGGAAATATTAACTCTATTAAGTCACACCGTTATAAGCTTTCTGTACTATCACTGGAAGTGGCTTCTTCCACACTGAATTCTATATTTGGGTTTGGCAATTTGAGAGGCCTGAGAGACAAGGGCTGCCCTGAGGTCATATAGCAGCTCCTTGGGACCAATAAAAAACGGGCCTCCTTTGCCAGTTTGCCACTCTAGCTCTAATCTCTGCTCCTGGGTGTTATTGGGGTGGGGAGCTCTAGCCAGCTACTGGCAGTGGAACCACTTCCACCAACAGAGTCATGTGAATGGGGGCACTTTTGCATTTGCAGCCTCTGCCAGTGCCTACACCCAGCTTGGTGTGGGTCTTTCATTTTGTTTCTATTGGTGGATAAGCCCAAACTCCAGCTAAAATTGTTTTACTAATTAAGTTCCCAGATGAGTGAATCTGACTGTTGTAAACCTGATACTAGGTAAAAATGTGTTACCCTGTTGTGTTAATATATTATTACAATTTATTTCCAAAATGCAAACTAATGGCTCTTTAGACAGGTATGAAGACTTTTCTTAGAGACCTTATAATCTAGACAGGTTACAAAGAGCCTGGCAGGTGCTGCACACTCTAACCTTGGGAGGTGCTGATCTCTTACAATAATGATTGGCACTATATAACAACCTAAGTTAGATTCATAGGGTCCTAAACTTCTGCAAGAGCAGAAAGGTAATTGGAATTGGGTCATGACAGTAAAAACAAGCAGTTTGAATATAATGCAAGAGATAAGAAGAAGCCAGATTTAAAAAAGAATGAGGAAAGTTCTGAGCAGTGAGCAAAGTGTATAATTTTGTGGAAGCATTTTGGATCATGTAAGGATACATCTATACTACAGGTGGGATTGACGCTCTGAGACTGAGCGACCGGCGGTCGATTTAGCGGGTCTAGTGAAGACCTGCCAAATTGACAGCAGATTGCTCTCTAGTCGACCCCTGTACTCTACCGCCAACAAGAAGAATAAGGTAAGTTGACGGGAGAAACCTGTCGATCGCCCCCGTGGTATAGACCCTGTGGTAAATCAGTCTTAGGTACGTTGACTCCAGCTACATTATTCATGCAGCTGAAGTTGTGTAGCATCTGTCGACTTACTGCGGTAGTGTAGACATAGCCTAACAGGCTGTAACAGAAGTTAGAAATAGGCCTGGACAAGGGTTTTGTTCAATAGGTTTAGGTCAATAAGGCTGGTCTTCCACTAGGTCTTTAGAATTATTGCCCTTTTGATTGTAGTTTGGGAACATTGCTATCAGGGACATATGATATTTCAAGTAGGTTTGGAATTTACTGAAAGGGTTGCCTGTTTCTTCCAGTACTGAGTCACCATACCCACATTCAGCACACCCACAACCTGTGGAACTCTTTGCCAGAGGATGTTGTAAAGGCCAGGACTATAATAGAGTTCAAAAAAGAACTAGATAAGTTGATGGAGAATAGGTCCATCAATGGCTATTAGCCAGGATGGGCAGGGATTCAAAACCATGCTCTGAAGTGTCCCTAGCCTCTGTTTGCCAGAAGCTGGCAATGGGCGACAGGGGATGGATCACTTGTTGATTACTTGTTCTGTTCATGCCCTCTGAAACACCTGGCATTGGCCACTGTTGGAAGACAGGATACTAGGCTAGATGGACCATTGGTCTGATCCAGTATGGCCGTTTCTATGTTCAGGGTCACTCACAGAATGTTGTGAGATTGTAATGATTCATGTATTCACATGCAAGGACTGTGGGACTACAAGATAATTGTCATATGTATCAGAACTTTCTGCTTTAGAGAGCTCTTTTTTCATTGCATAGAAATCACCTCGAGATGAATAAGAAAATAAACCAACCATATCTTATACACTTGGGTTGAGTCTACAATTGTGTATTACCACTACTAGCTATTTCAGTCAGTCATAATGAGGATGGCTGCCCAGGCAAAGTGGTACCCATGCACACTTCAATATCATCCTCTGTGTCTGAAGAAATCTGCATGGTCAATAGGGCTCCTCAGTCAGATATCACCTACCACTAGGAACTTCTGTGGTATATCTGTGCAATAGGTTCAAATGTATCAAACACATGAGCAATCTCTGGCATTGAAAGGACACCGTGTATAGGTCTTAACTGTGTATAAACAGTATGAGTGACTTGTGGTCTGCCACTAGCAGGGCGTTATTGCTCCTCAAATTAATGAGCTGATATGTACCACACTGCCTTCTGTGTTAAGCTTCAATGCAGTTTGGAGTGGTGAAGTGCTCCTACCACTTATGCCCTACCGGGGTTTATCAAACTGAAATCCTTGTGGAGGGTTGAACTTTGATTTTTTCTTTTCTTGTGGTGGTTTGCATTGAACCAACTTCTTACTCCATGTCACATGTCAGTGGTAAAGAATAACAGAAAGAGTTGTTTTCTTCTAACGCTGAACAAGGAGATTGCCACGTTGAAGAGGGGAAGAACTTTATGGCTGAAAATGATCCCTTCTTTAATGGAAATTTGACAGGAGAATGGAGCCTCCCTATCTTTGCAGGGCACCCTGAATGGCAGTGGAGATGGCAACACCTCATCATGTACAGATATGTGATCAAAGGCTGGAACCCACACAGTTACCCATTGGGAGGCTTCTGGGTAGGAAAGGCTGCCACACACTCCAATGGAAGGTGTGCTTGGGGAAAAGAGACTTTGATATCCTTCTCCCTGCCTCTTCCCAGCCACACAAGGTATTACTATATCCCCAGGTCTGTTGTAAGTCCCATTCCTCTGACGGCACCAGCAGAAGGGAACCAGAAATAGGAGCTATGGTGTTTGGAGCTGGGGAGTTTATGTAAATGAGCTTTTTCAGCTCTTAAAAAGCTTTGCATTTCCTGTGTGTGAAGCATGTGACTTTTTACCTTCATGTGCAAGAGCTGATCTGCATAGTAAGTTGACCTGGTTCACATTTGGTTCATATGCCCCAAAAGACTATGTACATTGTGGGATGAACAGGGCCCCTGAATGGGAACCATGTGTAACTACATACAGTAACATAACTATGATATCAGGCTAGCAGCTATTTTAGAATTGGCAAAAAAAAAAAAAAAAAAAAAAGGAGAGAGAGAGGAGAGAAATGGAGGAGGAGGAGACTGAGTGGTGTGAACTAATAGAGTAAGCATTCACGCCAATATACCTGTCCTCTTTTCCTTTAACTGTTCAGTCACCACAGCGCCTGGGTAAGCAAGAATTCCTTTGATTAAAACAACATATTTTGCACACTAGAAGCCAGATCTTCAGCTAGTGTAAATAAGCGTCGCTCCTTTGAAGTCAATGGAGGTATGCCAATTTACATCAGCTAAGGATCTGGTTCCATATTTATTCCCATTTTTTTAGAAGATAAATGTATATGTTCATTGTATTTTGTACAGAGATTATTTAAATGCTATTGGCTAGCTCTATTGTTGAGTAGGAATATATCACAAAGAGAGCACATACATTCATAACAGGCAGTTAAATGTCTGTAGTCCTATTAAATAAAAAGAAAGGCACAAAATCTTATGCAATGGGTATTTTCTGTAAGCCTGTGCTTTTGAAAAATCTCTGCTGCTGTTCTATAAGAGAGTGGGGAGAGGGGGAGAGTGAGAGAGATGTATAATATGTATTCCACCGAAAGTGTTTTGGACAGAAGGAAAAAAAATAAAGATCAGAGTTCAAATTAAACTGCCACTTCGTCTCTATACATGATCTGCTCATTATATATTTATTGTTTCTTGACTATTGAAAAATGATCATTATCACTGCTGTTTCCACTTGACTTTCAAAAATGAATGCAGGTTTCTTTTGCATTTTGGTTATATACTGTACATAAAATGATGAAACATTCATATAGACAGCCTGCATTTCCCATTGAATTCTTTCCATCTCCTTTTCTATATAGAGTAGGTAGGTGTAGCCAGAGCCTTTTTTCTTCTTTTGGCAAGAGGGCAAGCATGTAGTTGTTTCAGCAGTCAATGCCAGTGCCACCTATGAGTCAGCATGATGTATTTAATGCTCCATTTGTTAGAGGCTAAGTACATTACCCTCACAGTGCCCCAGTGGCTCAGTGCCAAGGGGCCCAAGTCTGGTCCCAAACCTAAATGTCCCACTCCACGCTTCAGTGCACTGTTAGTTGTCTCTGGGACATCCATGATATCTAGGAATCCTTTTCTCTATTAAATCCCAGGCCATCATTTCACCATTCGAGTTTGATATTATAAAATGTATATTTATTAGGATATTTTTCATTTCCTAGTCATGTCTCAAAAACAAGAATGAAAAATTAGACATGATTTTGAAGTGCAAATTTTTGTTTTTCATCATTTTGTTCTAGAGCTGGAGTAAAAAAATATCAGTGTTTTGTAACATGGAGCACAGATCTGACATATCGTTCTTGATGTTCAGGGTTAAATTTAAATCTACATTGCCTGGTTACCAATCTCTGCAGTTGCACCCAGGCAGGACTAGGAAAGATTGATGATTGTGATTGTGAGATTAATCCTGTAATGTTTACAAGACTCCTGAGCTGAAACCTGGTTGGTCATATCATGCTAGCCAGAGAAGGCTGTTTGGCTTGCCAGGGTAATTTCTTCTGATGCAGTAAATAACTAGGCATAATGAAAATACTCTGATGTATTCTACTGCCTGATTGATGCTCTGCATGCGATATGGCAAAAGCAGTGCACTTCCTATCACAAATTTACATATACAAACCACCAGAAGAAGCATGATAATGTCAGCATCCTCCAGAAGCCCTGGGATGCTACACAATTTTATAGCAGTTATGAATTACTGTTGACCTTTCTGGCCTCTTATACCAGTATGCGAGACTCAAGCATATTGAAAGTCATCAGTCTGAAGCAGTCATTCTTTACATAATTATGGCTATTTGTGTGTGGGAGGACAGTGTTTCTTTTACTGTTAAAAATTAGCATTAAAGAATATCACTGCTGTGATGCAATGGCAAATCCGTTGTTTTAAACACGTATTTTAATAGAAGCAGAAAAAAGGATACTTTAAATTCTTCATATGATTTCAAAAATGCAAACCAAACCAAAAATGGACTTTCACAATTTATCATATAATGAAATAGCATAGCTAGCTGGTTGGTTTCAACACACACTCTTAATTTTTTAAAAACAGAGTGGGTTAAAGCCGTATTAGTACTTTGCACAACCATTTAAACTAGATTTTCTTGCTGGATTTTGCAAGTCTAAAATGAACAGGCAATTGTCTGTACTGGTATAAAAGTCTGTCAAGTACCAGTGTAGCTTAAATCTTTGAAATCATGTAGATGCATTAGTTTAAGAAGCTTCCATATTTCATACTAAATATTTGAATAATCAGGCTTTCAGAACATCACTAAAACACAGCTCCTTATTATCATTTGCATTTTAATGTCCTTAAAATTATTACACGAAGGGAAATGTTTTTGATACATTACAGCATTTCCTCTAAATGTGTGATTATGTTAATGGGTTTTCAATCAGTATCCTAGCCTGACACCATAAGAAAATTTATGCAAAGTTCATACCCTGTCAGGGCCTTTAATCAGGACCATTTATTAGACCCCTGCCTTCTTTGATGGTTGCTGCTCCCTTTATTAAATATACTGACTTGGCCATCTGAAGAAAAGGACAATAAAAGGTTACTGGGGATGAAAGCATGAATGCTATTTGCTCATGTTTCCTTTACAGACACTTCTTCAATAATTAAGGAAGGGCTTTCTTTGGCCTTTTAGGCTTTTGAAGTGCATATCAAACATACCACTTAGTTCTTGTTTTTATGGAATGTTTAATACACAGATTTACTCTTATGCACAAGTAAACTAACTTAGAATTTTCTAACAGAAGGCATTTAAGCAATAATTTTCATGGAAAATTAAAACAAGGTATAATATTTACTGACAAGTCACTGTATTTTCAGCCAAAGAAATTAGACTTATTTTAATATAGAAACAAATATTAAAATAAAGGGTCTTTCTCCCCCTTCCCTTCTTTTGGTCATGTTTTTTTGTTTGTGTCCTTATGAGGACTTTAGCTTAGCAATGGCGTCATTGATTTTGATAAAATAGCTTTTAATAACCGAAATGTACCCCTTACCCTCTGACACTTACATCAGTTATGTTACACAGTTAGTTAATATGCTGCTTACAAATTTATACAAGGGTTGGAATTGGCATGAATTACACCATTTTTTTCCCTAGGATTACATGCAGAGAAAAACACAACAAACAGAAGCTAAGTAGTATTGACAACCTGGGGTTTGGATACAAATTCAATATGAGAAACCAGACTCACTTCAATGAAATACAAATAAACAACAAATTCTGTTTTAACATGTCTAAATAGGTAGTGGGTGACTGACAGGCTTGGGTCTCATAGGAAAGCCATTAGTAGAGCATTTGATAGGAAAGCGTTTGATTTGAATGCAAGTTGAGTTTCCCCTCAGGGGGTGATCTGAGTGGTATACTGGGGATTCACAGGCGCCCTTTGCACTAGAAAATGCCTGCTGGGCTGTATCTTGGTAAATGAAATTTGTGAGTTCCCCTAATACTAACAAGTATATAACTATATCATCTGTTTAGAAGGCATGCTAATTATATTGGTCCACTGATGTTCATTTTCTCTTTCTGCAAAAAATATATTAAGAAGTTTTAATAATGAGCACCTGGGTCAATTCTATGTCCAGCCTAAAAAATTACTTCATTAGTTTAATTATCAATTTTTATTGCTCTGAAAAAGGAATTCATTATTTTTCCCCACAAGCCATTGGTAAATGTTCAGTGGAAAGATAACATTCCAGCAAGAAATTAGTTACATAAACAATGACCTGATCTGGAGAGTGAAGTTTTAAACTAAGTAAATTTAAATTGAACAGTTATTTGAAGTGCTTTTCCTTAGACTGAGTTACCATATTTATTAAACCCTCTTAAGTAACACTATTTCGTATCTTAGGTTGCTAATCATCATTGTCCATATTATGCATTTGCTGTAAAATTATTAATATTTAAATTAAATGAGAGTTTAGATGTATATAAATATACATTTTGACTAATGAAACAGTTCTATAAACTATATGTTAATATTATTTTCAACAGTAATATAGTTTTAACAAATAATTCTATGAGTGGAGACTTGGCATTTATTGTAGATCAGAAGTTTCCAGGGAACAAAAGTTTGAGGTATAAATCATTACACTAATATGAGGCCCAATTGTTTATTCCTACCCACCCAACATTCGCACTGATTTCGCTCATGACTACTGAATGTCTAAGGAATACAGGATCGGGTTCTAAATAAGTAAACAGGGTTCTGAAGAGTTAATCCTCAGAGATGGAGCTGAGTTAGTCATTGTTTACGACTGAAGAATGCTGCCAAGGATAATCTTGGTAAAAGAACCCTTCAATATGAGTATTATGTTTAATTGCATGCATGTGTTTCTGATATATCTCATCAGTGTTAAGCATCATTTTATCTGACTTTCTCTTTATCTGCACAAAGAAGCAGGCAGACCAAATGAACCCAGTAATGCCTGATAGTTTGAAAACAGAATGCACGGTATGCAGTATAAAGGACATCAAAGAAAAATGTAACAGGACCTCACTATTAGTTTTGCTATTATAAAACACATTGCTATCAAGTAAAAGATGCTATTCCTTTTGACATATGTATTTTTGTAGACTGGAATATACATAGCTGAATTAGTAATTAGTTAAAAACATCATTTTCCCCTCTAGTGCTCTAGGCAAATGAAAAGAAAAACTATACTTCTTATAGTAAGGAAAGCAGGACACTAATTCGTATCAAAAATAGTTTTGTGGTTTATGACATAGTGAACTATGTTGATTAGCTGTATAGATAAGGTGTAAAGGCATTAAAAGGCATAAGGTGACTTCTGAGCATATATAAATATATACAGTATAATGTAAATATATATCTGTGGTTGTATATATAGCTCATGCGCATGCACACACATTCTGCATATGTTAGGCCTTTCTAGGAAAGAGGCAAACAATATAGATGAAAATCAGCATCTGCAAAAGGCAGCAATCCCATGATTCCATCTGAGCCAATCACTTAACATATCATTCATAATGCTAGCTTGCTCCCATCATCCTCACCCTGTCAGCAGCATCTTTCTTCATTTTCTCCTGCTTCTCAGTTCCAAGAAAGTGGAACCACTGTATCATTTACTGCCCACGACCTAAGCTGCTGATTTAAGGGCTGATTTTTTTATTTTCCATAATGTCATATAATATTCTCTTTGCTTATGATAAAAGTTTAACTTTGAGAAAGACCCTAGATAATTTTGACATTGGAAATATGACACAGAGAGCGAAAGAGAAAATTTAGCCCTCTCTCATTATATCAATCTTAAAGCATTTTTAAAGGCTTTCTAAAAAACATATTTGGTCTATAAACCCTTCCCCCCCCGGCACCCCCCTCCTTCAAGATCATACAGTCACCTTAAGGGGAAAACCTTAAATGACAGCTCTTATTTATGTCCAAGGAAATCTCTCAAAGCATAAAAAGAAATGTTACTATCTTTTTTTTTATTTCTCTAATGAGAAGCATAATGTTTATTAACCATATTTAAGAAAGTTGATAGTTTCATTGTTTTTAATAATGATTCCTAAAAACAAACATAGGTTTTTTTTCTCCCTGTTTTTTCCATAGTATTATTATATTATTTACAGTGGACTGTGATGGTTCTCTGTCTTAAAACCTAATCACTAGTGCCTATTAAATTTGGGTGTCATATGTTGCTGGAGGTAGAACTGATTATCATAGTGAATGAAATACTTGTTTGGTGTATTCCCAGAGGGCAAAAAGTCATTCTTCAAGGTGATGCATCTCATTTGAGGAATACATTAACAATTGAAGGCAGTTAAAAATACATGTGAGCTCCCTCTGAGGTTGACCACATATATTTACTGACTGACTCTTGCCTCATTCAGGGAAGAAAACGGTGATATGGAAGGCTGGTTTCTGCAACACATGAAACCTTAATTTACAACTCTGATGTGGCAAGTAGATCATAGCTGCTTAGAAAATATTTAGGATTTAACGCTCTGTATGGGTTTTAGATGTCTTTTGTGTCTTCGAAGGTTAGAGAAAAAGTATGAGAAAAGATAAGGCTCAACAGCATTAAAGGTCAAGTTTGTGATTGAAATTAACTTCTCATTTCAAGGTTGCATTATAAAATAAAGAATAAGATAGATGCATTTTTGAAACCATGCAACCATGCTGAGATTTGCCGTGAAAAGTTTTACACAAAGAAAGCAAGAGATGGACTACTTGAAAGTCAGCATTATTGCTACAAAAGACCAGGTTACAGAATGATTGTACTAATTATAACAGTACCCTCAGAAGAAGCAGTGTTACATAGGATATCCTATGTGATAATGGAATTAACAACATATTACTGTGAAAATACTGTACTATGTTCTCTCTAAATTCATTTTCAAAGCAGTATCCAATAGTTTAATACCAACTAAAGGAGGGACACAAACAAATCCAAGAAATACAAATTGTTCGGGTTCAGTTGAACAATAAGAATGTGAAATACAAAGTATAATTCAAGGGTAAATAAAGAAAAAATAATTTAGCATTTGGGTCTATTCCATTCCCAAATTGTACTCTGCATAAGAGAACTGTACTCTTCCCTGTATCTTTTTATGTCTTTGAACAAAGACATTTGATTTTCAACAGGTACAAATATTTTGCTTTTTCTTCATAAAGGAACACCAGTGGAGTATCAGTCTCTATCGTGGCAGGAGAAGTCAGGAAAAAACAGAGGACTGCAGGGAGAAAAAACAAAGAGATCAGCTCTGAACCTCTTTTCCCCTCACTCTTCCCCCTCACCCCCCAAAAAGAGTACTTTCATCTCAATGAAAGGACCAGTGAGTTTCATTGTGCAATATATTAATATATAAATACATATATACAACTCACTCACATGTACAAAAACATAAAAGTGGGAGCATGTGCATATGCGTACATGTGTGAGATGACATAACCATGAAATATACATAACTATAGAAACCAGGGTTGAGAAAAAAATCATATGCTCAAATTCTCTCATCTCCTTCCCAAATTTTCTATTATAGAGAGAGGAGTTCAGATTTAGAGCACCTAAATCCTAACCAGCTCTATGATTTTAGTTCTGGGTCATAATCCGAACCATTTTCAGATACTGGCTGAAATCTCATGAGATCAGCTGTTCTCAAGGTATTTCTGCCCATTCATAGAATCATAAGATCTTATTTCATTGTAATAGATCATCTACACATATTGAAATACTGCTAGAACAATTATGAGATTTCAGGATAGAGATTTTTGGGGAACAGCAACATACGAAGGGGCACATTGGGGGATTTAAAGAAGGAGAAGGTATAAGAAGAGTGAATAGAAACAGGATTCTAGCAGAGAAATCCCCAGTGACAGACAGGATCCTCTATTTAGTCTGTGATCTGAATTTTTACACAAGGAATCCGGTACTGGGCCTGGGAATTTAGAAGTGATACAACAACTCTCATATGGAGTCTGGGAACCAAGCAGCCACACGGAAAATATGAGTCTGGAAATCTTGAAAACTCTTCTGTTAACACTGAAAATCTATGAGTTACACAGAAAATCCTGGTTTTTGTCTGATAATACAGAATTTATCAATGCAGTGGAGATGTTATAAGGTTCAAGAGAAAAAGGAAATAATTAAGGCAACTTTGTGGTCCATCATTAGGCAACCTCCATTTTTTCTAATGCATATTGCATCAACTGGAGAATTTGAGGACATCAGTGGAGGACATTTGCACAGTTCAGTGTCCCAAAATAACAAATTTAGCTTCCAAATCAATTCAGAATCTTCACCTTTTAAACATATCACTCACTGATACATACTGAATGTACATGTGGCTAAGAAAGTAGGAGAAGAACAGCAGTAGAATAATTCAAACCAGTTGAACTCACTCCTCATTTTGCCTTGACTAAGTTGGGAAGAGTGCACAATGTCAAATTTTTGAGAGTGGTCTCTAATTTTGGATGCCTGAGTTTTGGGGTCCTGTTTAGCATTGGATGTGATCTGACTAGACCACCACTTCCTACAGGTGATTTATCACATGCTCACAGTAGCTGTAAATTGAGTCCGCAATGTACCAATACATTTGTAGACATGTCAGTGATTTCTTAATCTGATTAAAATGCCTTGTTTCAATCTTAATCCAAATTCAAATGTACTTCCTCCCACCCCCCTTCAAGAAATCCTGTACTGGGCCTGGGAATCTGGAAGTGATCCAACAAATCCCATATGGAGTCTGGGAACCCAGCAGCCACACAGAAAATAAAACAAATGTTTTATTCGACTGATTACTATCTTTCTATTTCTAGAGCACCATCATCCTGGCATCTCTGCACCATCTTCTCTGCTCCTCCAGTGTCTTATACCAAGAAAATTCCTAGGAAGGACATATCAAGGGGAAAGCAGATTTACAGTTTTGTCACTGTTGACTAAAGGAAGGCTTTTGCAAAGAGGTGTGCTTCACACTTGTTCTAAAGCACGAACTCATACTTAGTGCATGTGGGAAAGAATTCAACTGGTGTGGCCCCATCACTGTTCTTTTAGGGGATATATTTTAAATTGCTTTCTTCCAAAATTGCAGCATACTTCGTTTTGTCATTTTAAACTCCAGCCCATTTTTACAGCCATAGTTGTGCTATAGTTTTTTTCTTAAGATAGCATTGCTAAATATTTTTCTGGAAGTGCGGGCTGCAAAGCTTTCATAAATAGTGGTTTCAGATGCCATGAACAGTCCTATTTCATAATGCTTGATCTAGGAATGGCCCAAAAAGACACATTCCTGCCAACTTCTTCAGAGCTGCCATGTACCTAGAGAGGTTTACCCCTTCTAGATGAATTAATTCATTTTGTTTTTATCATTCTGCGAAAATATTTGTTTTGGGAACAATTTCAATTTCATGAAGCTGAAACAATTTTGAGCCAAATCAACTAGGAAGAAAAATTTTATCAGAAAAATGTGAATGATAATTGGGAATTGTTTAAGATTACTGTACTAGATACCACAAATGCCACAATCCAAGAAGAAAGGTGTATTGGTTAAAAAACTGACCTGATTTAGAAGAGAAGTGAAGTGACGGCAGCTATAAAAAATAAAATACAATAACATAGCAAATAGAATAAAGGGGAAGTTGATAGTAATGAATATAAATCAGAAGTTCGGAATTATAGAAAATTGATAAGGAAAGCAAAAGGACACAAGAAGAATTCTATGGCTAGCAGAGTTAAAAACAATAAAAAGGAGTTTTTAAAGTATATTAGGAACAAAAAAATCCTATCAATGGTAGTTGTCAATTACTGGAAGGAAATGGTACAAGTATCAATACTAATGCAGAAAAAGCAGAAATGTTCAATAGGATATTTTTGTTCTGTATTTGGGAAAACACAGATGATTTAGTCATATATGGTAACACTCTTTCCATTCCCCTAACTCAGGAGGATGTTGAACAGAAGCTACTAAAATTAGACATTTTTAAATCAGCAGGTCTGGATAATTTGCATCCAAGAGTTTTAAAAGAGTTGGCTGAGGAGCTCATTGAATCATTAATGTTGATTTTCAATAAGTCGTGGATCATCAGGGAAGTTACAGAAGACTGTAAGAAAGCTAATGTTCTGCTAATATTTACAAAGGGTAAACAGAATGACCTGGTGAATTTTAGACTTGCCAGTCTAACATCAGTTCCACGGAAGAAAAGGGAGTGTCTGATAGAGAACTAAATTAATAAAGAATTAAAGAATGGTAATATAATTAATGCCAGTCAACATGGGTTTATGGAAAATAGATTTTTGTCTTAACTTGATATCTTTTCTGATGAGGTTACACATGTATTAAAGTCGATGTAGTATTCTTGGACTTCGGTAAGCCATTTAACTTGGTACCACATGATGATTTGATTTAAAAACTAGAATATAATGGCATGCATTAAATGGCTAGAACGCTGGATAACTTAGAGGTCTCAAAACATAATTGTGAAGAGGGAATCATCATTAAATGGGTATATTTCTAGTGGGGTCCTGCAGGGGTTGGTTTTTGGCCTTGTGCTACTTAAAATTTTTATCAGAGACCTGGAAGGAAACATAAAATCTTCATTGATAAAAAGTTTGCATAAGACACAAAAATTGGAGCAGTGATCAATAATGCAAATGACAGGTCACTGATACAGAGCGATCTGGAGCACTTGGTAAGGTGGGCTCAGGCAAACAATTTCTGTTTTAATATGGCTAAAGGTAAATATATATCTCTAAGAACAAAAAACGTAGGCCATCTTACAAGATGGAGGATTCTATCCTGGGAAGCAGTGACACTGAAAAAGATTTGCGGGTTGCGGTGGATAATCAGCTGAACATGAGTTCCAAGTGCAAAACTGTGGTCAAAAGGCTAATGCAATCCTTGGATGCTAACACAGGGGAATCTTCAGTAGGAGCAGAGAGGTTATTTTAAATCTGTATTTGGCACTGGTGGGATAACTGCTGGAATACGGTGCCCAGTTCTGGTGTCTACAATTCAAGAAGGATGTTGATAAAATGGAGAGGGTTCAGAGAAGAACTGAAAGACTGATTAAAGGATTAGAAAACATGTCTTATAGTGATACAATCTATAAGTGAGGAACAAACATGGGGAACAAATATTTAATAATGGGCTCTTCACTCTAACAGAGAAAAGTATGAAACAATCCAATGGCTGGAAGCTAAACGAATTCAGACTGGAAATAAGGTGTAAATTTTTAACATGGTACATAATTAACCATTGGAACTTGCCAAGGGTCATGGTGGATTCTATGTCACTGACCATTTTTAAATCAAGATTGGAGGTTTTTCTAAAAGTCTGCTCTGGGAATTATTTTGGGAAAGTTCTAATTGTCCTGTGTTATAAAGAGGTCAAACTAGATGTTCACAATAATTCCTTCTGGCTTTGGAATCTATCAATCTAGGAACATAGTATCTCCTCAAAACATTGAGTTTTTTGTTCAGTTTCTGAAGTGTCTTTCATTACTCAGTAAGCTTTTCTCCTAACTACAGTCACAGGTACTTCCGTATGTTTTTCTGCAGTAGAAATTCATAAGGAAAGTTTTTCTTATTTTTACCAAATGCTGCTATTTCAACAGTTCTCTTCTCATGTATCTTACCCAATGCAATTTTTCTCAAAAGAAATTGAAAAGCTTCTAACTGATCCAAACCAAAGTATTCTCTTTTATGTACAGAAGAACCATAAAACCCCCACTAAAAGTTCTTTGACAAAATATTTACTTTTATTTAACAAAAATTCCAAAGAGATGCAACAGCATTCTAAGAAGTTTGTGAACCAGCACTCATCTGAGCAGCTCTTTACACAAAGAGACTTAATTAAATGATCAAGTACACTGTACCACAGATTGCAATGACGTTCTGCTTCTGAGTGTTCCCAGAACTCTTGAGCTAGTGGGAACATAGGACTAAACTTGACCTAACCTGTCCTTGCAGTTTCTCCCCTCTGCTCCCTGTTACTCAATCACTCTTACCTCTCACTCTCTCTGCCCATCACACATGCTACAAGCCCCAAACTCCAAGTATTCTGCCTTCTGTCCCCAGTAACTTTCCCTCCCCTTCTGCTCTCTCATAGTGGACAATGTCCCACCCATCCTTCCTTCTCCCCTCCATCAGTCTCTCTCCTTCCTTCCCTGGCCAAGTAGGACCTAACTCCAACCAGTCCCCATTCAAACTTCAAGTCCCTCCCTGCACAGCTGTTTAGGGCTACTGAGATCCAAAATTCATTACTTTAAATTTTCTCATAGTGAAATCCACCAGAAATTCACAGATTACAGCTGTAATAAAGGTATATTACATAAATGTTATGGCAACATATCATTTGGATACCACCTAACAGAGCTGTGTTTTGAAGCAGGCAGGAATGTTAATCTTCCTGTCCTACTTGTGAAGTCATATCTGGAGACACCATTCTACGGATGACATTAAAAAGGCAGCCACTATAGACTAGCAAATCTGGATCCAGGAGCATACTCTGGCCCGCCCACTGCTTCAGTCCTATGAGGAGACTCCCTCAGCAGCAACCACGAACCGCAGCCTTGTCCTCTTTCTCTGGAGTCCAAAACTATTTCCCCAACCACTATAGTCTTTGGTTTACCTGAGAGCTGACACTGAGGAGAAGGAAGTGCCCCTCTTTGACATATTTGCTTAGCAGTCTCTTCAGATGATTGACAGCCAAGGAGTTCAGCCAAGGACACAGCAAGGGGACAATCAGTACAGAGGTGCAGCATTTCTGAGGTAATTATTATTATTATTATACATTCTGTGTATTACAGTAGTACCACATTGGGCCCCAAGGTACTGAGCACTGAACAAACACATACAGTGGGAGAAGAGCCAATCTTGCCCCCAAAGAGTTTACAATCTAAACTGATGACAGAAAAAAGTTGGAAAGGCCAGCAGAGGTGCAGTGACTCACCCAAGATCCCCCAGCAGGTCAGTGACAGAGCCAGGAATAGAAACCAGGGCCGCTGAACCTTATTCAGTGACCTATCCACTGGATCTCACTGCCTCTAGGTACACCAGTTGAGCAGCTGGATATGGGGACCGACTACCTCCTCCCCTCCCAAAAATAAAGTATCCCAATCCTCCAGGGCAGTTGGGGTAGGAGAAGAATACAGCAGAGCTGCATATGACCCTCTCTCCCCTCCAATTAGCTTTATTGGGGTTAGAGTGCCTGGACTATGTTCCTTGATCTCAGGACCCCATGTCGAGTCTCCAGAGATTACTCCTCTTTGGTTGCTACATAATCTCCATAGTCCATGTGTAGGCATGGTAGAGGTATCAGTGGATGATGTCATGTTGGATGAACTCTCTGGCCCCTTCTGGAGATGTGGTGGGTCCCCGGCCAGAAGCTTGACTATCATCAGGATTGGTCAGCACATCACAGACCTTCTTTACAGGTGAATAAAAGGCCCAGGAGCCCCTCAGAATAAGAGTCAATGAAACATTTCCTTAAAACTTTGTAAATCACACAATACATGTGTATAATCCTTTAAAAAGAGGATCAATAATATTTATGTGATGCATCTATTTGTGAAATGCATATATATGCACTTACAGGAATATTCTTTCCCATGTGAACTTCTTGTTGCATTATCCTGTGCAGCCTAATGCTTTGTGATGTCTTCAAAAATTTCCCATGTTTGAACTATCTTTGTAATATTGGCTGACTCTATTGTATCCCTTTTAGAAGCTGTGTATCCCAAGAGGCAAGGCCAAAAGAATTTCTTTAAATGAAGGGGAAAAGACATTAATAGTCACAGAAAAAGAAAAAAGAAGTCACACTTTACCTAGAAAAAAGTGCAGTCCTGGAACATGACATTTGTGGGGAAATGGCCCTAATCATTTTTTTATGAACGGAGCTTTTTTATTTGATAGTAATAAAAAACCCAATTAGAAATAAAACCTTGGTCTCTTCCCAGGCTAGATGTGACAGGCTAGATAGGTAATATTTATACTATACATGTGTAAGCACTGACATTCGCTCATTCATAAAGCATTTCTGAATACTTTAAAGAAATCTGCTCCTTACAAATACCAGATTTATGAATTATTTGCCAAATTCTGAATCAGATATTGCTATTCAGAATAGCATGATGCACGAAAGGACATAGCTCAAATAAATAACCTGCAGCAACAGTAAAAAATTAGATTGGAGATTTAAAAAAACAAAACAAAAAACCCAACTATAGCTTTTATCATTGTACAACCATGCGGTTAATGCTAAGCACGCAGGGTATTCATGAAGGAAGGAACTCTGACAGTTTTCTACTTTGTACATTATTTAAGAATAACTTAGCTTGTGTAACTTATACATGTATTATTTTCAAATGATAGAGATATTCAAATGAGTCAAGGTTATTTTACCATTTAGCTTACATGTGAAAATCAATAGATAAGCTTTCTCTTTAGCTTTGAGTCAAGTTCAGACATGTTAGAAGCTGGGGGACTTAAAGTTTATTTGCGGTCCTATCATACACAATAAAAATCTCGAGAGGGTTATTCTGATTTTACCTTTGCTTGACCTCAAAGTTTTACTAGTTTGAGGTTTTAGGATGTCAAATATATGTCATGCCTGACCTTCTATTGTCAAACCGTTCTCAAGATATTGTATGTAAACTTGTCTTTTAAGGTGAGTAGCAACATATTTTCCAAGTCTTGAGGTATGAAATGAAATGCAGATTTCTAATTAGCTGATATAGCTCTGAACCACACTGCGCAAATACATATTTGAACAAGGAGATTGAAATATATAGCTTAAATATGTCGGACTCTTAAATCTCGTTTTTCCTTTTCTGTCCAATGAAAGGAAATACTGTCGTTAGAGCACATACTTGCCTCACCAGGCATACTGCTTTGGCATATCCCATGGTGGTGCTGGAGTCAGTTTTTACCTCTTCCCTCCACTCTATTGGGCAGCCTAAGCAGGAGTACTGGCTGGTCTGTAATGCCTGTAACACTAGATCTCAGATTATCAGTACTCCCCATCCTCTATTTTCTGTAGGAAATATATGGTTTCCATAAGGAACAAGAGCATATTCCCCACGGTTACTGGCTCTCTGAAAATGGTCTTACAAAGTAGACTCAGAAATACAGCCTCCATCCAAGAATTCAG
Organism: Trachemys scripta elegans; assembly: GCF_013100865.1. Lineage (NCBI taxonomy): Eukaryota > Metazoa > Chordata > Testudines > Emydidae > Trachemys > Trachemys scripta. The sequence goes on along the minus strand of NC_048299.1, from coordinate 229,808,627 downwards.
TGTATTTACACAGGTAGTAGTCATGGAGGCAATTATTACCATTTGCGACTGACCTCCTTCCCACCTTGCCTTTCCTGGATGGTAAAAGAAAGTAGAGTTCAGAGACTGGCAACACCTTCTTTGATTAAAGGAATCTACATCCCTAGTCCAAACAGTACTAAAGAAACCATGATTTGACACTAGAGAGGTTTAATACTACTGCCAAGTTTCTGATCCCCTGTTTCTAAGCAAGCCAATTGAGAATCTAGCAAAATCTTCACTGCAACACCACCTGTCAGCTGCCAGAATTCTGGATCCTTCGCACTCAGGCTTCAGCCCATGAAAACATTTGTTGCTTTGATGGATGACCTCCTCTTGTCCCTAGACAAGGGAAGTACATTCACACTCATACTGCTGGAAAGCTCTGCAGTGATAGCTATTGTTCATCACCAAATACTCTTGTTTTGCCAACAAAAAGCTCCAAAGGTGAATGAAAGAATCCTGGAATGGCTCAGATCCTTCCTCTCAGAGTGAACCCACCAGGTGGTTATGGACACCTTCCAAAGCCCTCATCTACAGCACCGAACAAGGCTCAGTCCTTTCCCCTATATTATTCATTATCTATACAAAGCCTTTGGGAGGTAACCCAGGTCAGCATGCAGATGTCTACATGTCCTTCACATCAGACAGAAACAGCATCATCTCCCAGCTTTCTCAATGCCTAGGCAAAATCAGCACTTTGGTGAAGAGTGGTTAAAGCTGATTCCAGGAAAGATCAGTGGGAAGGAGGAGATCAAAGGAGGGAAGCACCACGAAGAACTTGCCTCCTCTAAGACATCCTAACTATCAAGGACACCTGCCCTCACATTGTTAAGTTGGTCTGCAGCTCCAAGGCCCTTTTGAACTCCCTAATGCTCTTGGATGGGGGTACTCTCACATATCAGGGTGTCATCTAATCAAGCACATTTTATTAGTACATCTTCAAATCTGACGAAAACACAGATCTCTATGAAAGTATTGGAGGGAACTCAAAGCCTTGCAGCAAAATACTTCTACTCCCCAGAGCTGTGCTGACCTTACAGCAGAGTTACAGATGTAGCGACAGAGGGATGAAAATAGAGAGTTCTGATGTTTCAGCCAGCTGGTGTAGAAAATATTGGCAATATTTACCCTGTAAGATTATTACAGTGTGTTCAATATAACTTGTGAGTGCTACACATTCAGGGAACAATTTAAAAAAACAAACTGTGGACAGGCAGCTCCCTCTTGCTCCAAGACTCCCTGTTCTGCCACTAGTACAGAAGCGCCTCTCTGCTCTCTCAAGTTATTTTGATCTTTCCTCTTTGCTGCAGCTAATGCTGCTGCTATCTTCCTGGCTGTTGGGTTGGAGCTCCTCCTCCATTGGTGGATGGCTCCTTTGGACACCATCTCCTTCCCTGTTGCTGGGCTCCTCCTGCTCTTTGGTAGTGGCTCCTCTGGGGGTCTCTCTAGGCAATGTTGGCTTCTCCTTGTTGTTCCTCATCACTGTAGGCTCAGGCAAGTTGTCCTGCTGCTTGTGGAGTACAGCAGCCCTTGCTATGTCTAATGGTGTGCTGGAGCAAAGTGGACACCTGAACCTCTCTAGTGAGGGCTGATTGCTGCTGGAGAAGAAGCCTGCCCTGCCCAGTTACTGTGGGGCTCTCCCAGCTATAGGCAGATGCTGTTCTATGCTCCTTGCTTCTCTTCAGTGGAATCGCTGACATACCAGGAGGCTTTTTCTCCCTGGCAACATCTCCATGACTCTAAATAGTGGCAGCTGCTCCATCCTGCTGAAAAACCTAGGTGTTGATGTCTTCTTATTAGGGCTTGTGGCTACCAACACCTTCTGCTTGGCTTCATGCACATGGTCAAACTGCAACTGTGGAGATGGTCTGGTAGCAACTTTAGCTGCTGAACTCATGTACAAACGCACTGGAACTCAGGGTGCTGAGGATCACAGGGCAAACACCACTGTGTCAAAGTCCTTCATTTTCTGCATGTAAAAGCCAGGGCTGGCATTAGGAGGTAGCAAGCAGGGCAACTGCCCAGGGCCCCACGCCACAGGGAGCCTCGCGAAGCTAAGCTGCTCAGGCTTCAGCTTGAGGCTCGGTTGGCAGGGCTTGGGATGGTGGGGCTTTGGCTTTCTGCTCTGGGCCCAGTGAGTCTAATACTGGCCCTGCTTGGCGGACCCCCAGAAACCTGCTCGCAGCTCCCCAGAGGGCCTCAGACCCCTGGTTGAGAACGGCTGCAGTATTCTCTTTTTCTATTTAGGTATTTTCTATGGGAGGAGATGTGAAGAATATTTTAAAAAAAATACAATGCAAAACATCCCATATAAAACTTTAGAGACTTAGACTGCAGCATTCCCAAAACATAACAGGGCCTTGGGCAAAAAAGACACATTACATAACTATTTAAAAACCTCAACGTTGTCTGTAAAATAAATACATAGCATACATGGAGGCATTTCTTGGCTTGACTAAGAGGAATGTTATCTGCAAGATGTTAAGGAATCATCCACGTCTTCCAACATCCCAGACCATGACTTGTGGCTTCAGTACATGACTCCATCCTGGCCAGGCCTCACATCTCATGACAACAATGGACTGCTGACTGCTGAGTAGTCACAAGGCCAAAGAAACTAAGAATGTGCTGTGCTGGGCCTGTAATCAAGTGTAGTATTTTTGCCTCTTTTCTAACTAGAAGTATGAGTGCTTTAAGTGATACAGACAGCACAAGAACTGCAGATGCTACTTTTCAGGGTGGAGAAGCTCCTGGATTACCTGAATCAAATGGATGAAAGCAGCTGTGCTCTAGTATACTGGACATGGGGTAAAACATGCCAGGCTTCTATTGCCAACTCTTCCAATGACTTTGTCATAGTGTCTCCTTACCTCTGTGTGGCTCCTTTAGCCGGTTGTTTAAAACAATATAGCTGTAACAGTACTTTGAGATCCATAGATGAAAAACATTACAGAAGGGCAATATATTGAGGATATTTACAGGAAGGCTTTTCAGACAGTTTATACATCTCAACCAGGTATGAAGGTTTCAGGTAATGGCAAGTTTTCTGTTTCATGTTACTCTCTGTCATGCAATAGAAGATTGTGTCTACATGACAAAATATTTTAGCCATTTTTCACTGTGTGGTTAGATGGAAAAATGCTAGTGCTTGGTTAACCCTAGCACTTACATTATTATATCTACATAACTGCTCAAAATAGGTAACAATATTCTGAGCATAGGCAAAGCGAAAAGGTGCACTAGGGCAGGGTTGCAGGTCTGTGCAATTCACTGATGATGCCCAAACTCCACGTATCTCTTGTAGGAGTAGTATTAAAAAGAGGGCCATAGTGAGCACTGGTTTATTCAGACCCCAGTGACCCAGTAACCTTGAATCTAAAATAGGGTGACCAGATGTCCCGATTTTATAGGGACAGTCCCGATATTTGGGGCTTTTTTTAATATGGGCTCCTATTACTCCCCACCCGCGTCCCAATTTTTCACACTTGCAGTCTGGTCACCCTAATCTAAAAGTAATATTTACCATTTGCTCAGATAATTATGGTGATAATTATTTCTTAATCTCTCTCTTTTCTTTGAATTTTCAGGACTATATCCTCCATGGAGTTTATGGATCTGCAGTCACAGTGTCATCTAAGGTCCAAGAAACAGGCCATCAGGCTGAGATCATAGCTAAGCTAGTGCATCTGCATTAAGATGGGTATTTACATATGTTTTGGATGAATTGCTGCAAGCATTGGGCTTCTTGCATGCCTGATCAGACACAGATTCTAGTAAGTCGCTCAAGGAAGAACAGGTTGGTATGTGGGACTCTGAAGAGTCCTCTGCTCTGGCTAAAGCAGGACCATTATGCTGCTCAAACAGTGATTCCTTTGCAGTAGCCTGATATGACCTCAGTTGGGTCTGATATGGAGCACCAAGTCAACCAGGGTGGACAATGCCAGAAATATGTTTATACAGAGGAGGCTACAGTTTTACTGTATTTGTGGAAATTGTCATCTTGCACAAAAGGATCACTACAGGTTCTTTAGTATGTTTCGGAACAAACAGCTGTCCACTAGCCTGATGCAGGAGCTGACAAGTTTTGGACAAACATCTATCTTATCAAGGTTAGAGCAATTCATAGATAGCCAGCAAAGATGTGTGTGTGTGTCTGAAGAGAAGGATAGGGTGGAGGACCAATTTAAGGGAGATTTCTAATGTTGCTTTTTGGCAGGAATTCAATGTAGCATTGGTGGATCGGTTCACCCCTTATCTTATCCCAAACCCAAGCAGAAGGCTGGGAATGAGTAGGCCACCACTTACAGTGAAGGTAAACATTGTATTGGATTTATTATGAAGCGCAGATTTAAAGCATCCACCCTTTGGGCCTCTTTGTGCAAGGAAACAGCTGATGGGGGTGGGATCATTCAGCTGGGGACAAATCCCAAGGGGTATGATTCCATGAGTGTGAGGAAAGAAGAGTGACTAGACAGACTATAGAAGGAACCGCATGAGACAAAATTTCTGTTGGTTAACTTAAAGTTTCAGGTTTTATCTTTAACAGCAGCTGAGGCCATCCCTTTATGAAAGAATTAATGTGGAGTCTGTTTCACTAGCCTACAGTTGCAACATCAGGCAGCTTTTTGTAAGAATTTATTATCCCTTTAAGATTCTGTGCACATCCGTTTCAGAGACTCATTTTCATTCATTACTCAAAAATGTTTTGCACCTTCAAATCCCTCCTCCAATCACTCCTTTAACAAGATGCCTACAAAAAACTTGACAACAGGCTACTAGTGCGCAGAGACCATTGTCTACCATGTTGACCAATACCATCTCACTGTTTACTTGTACTCCCCTATCTGTCTATATCCATGTCTTGTCTCTTGTCTTCTATTTAGATTGTAGTCCCCTTAGGCAGGGATTGTCCCTTTGTTCTGTGTTTGTATAAAACCAAGTACATTGGGGTCCTGGTCTGTGACTGGAGATCCTACGTACCGTGATTATACAGACAAACAAAAACAAATAATAATAACAATAATAATATATTTAAAAGACACACTCTATCATTACTTTCTAGAATTACAGAACACTTTCAGTGAAATTTCATTTCACTGAAATATGCTATTTCATCAAAGCTGAAACATCTTGTGCAGAAACAGGCGTTTCAGCTAAGTTTTTCTCAGGAATGGGTGTGGGGTGGAGAAGCAAGAAAAACTCTTGTGCTCTATAGCATGGTTGCTCAGGCCCTGGCCTGAGATTTTTGGAGATCAAAGTTCAAGGCTCTGCCTGATTCACTGTGATCTGGGATAAAATACTCTACTCTGAATCATGCAGAGAAATTATTTAAAGTTGGGGCTCCTACATCCCAAGCTGGTTCCCTAACTGCCAGGCCAGTCACCCAGGTTTTGGACCAACGCTGGGCATTTCCACCCAATATCATGTTCACAAAAACATTTGAAAGCTTTTGTTTTCATTCCAATGCAGAACCAAAACACATTTGGCAGCCTCAAAAGTTGCCATGAAATGAAATTGCCATCCTCCAGTCAGCTCTATTTTCGTATGCATCTCTGGCAAGTGTTCATTTCTTTTCAGTTTACAATTTAAAAATATGCAGTGTTAAAGAATACCCTCAGTGCTGCAGAAAATACACAAAAAGGTACACGAAACCATACCAAATAGACTTATCAGTATTTAACCACCACTTCTGCTGCTAATTTGATGCAGTAGTAAAATGAATGTTTGCTTCTACCCCCTTCCCCGCTTCATTTGAGTGATTTTCTAAGAGGCTACGTCTTTATAATCATTCTGTAGGTTAGCTGGAATAGCAGATCCTTACTGCAAATACGGTACATTTTGAACCTGCTTATAAAGACATGTAAAAGTGAACCCTGCTAGGAACTCCACTGTTCATGCTGAGGTTTAAACACTGGAATTGGATTCCCAGTGGATTTTCACTTTCACAAGTACTTAATGCAGCTTTAGGTGTCCCTAGGGCAATCTGAACTGGCCACTGAATATCTTTTTTAAGGGGAGTGAACAATGGCTTAGTTCCACCTCTCTTGAAATACAGGATTCATGTTTTTCTCTCTTAAAATTGAGTGTTCCTAGAGGCAGTCAGTAGCATTAGAGAATGAGACTGTATTTATCCATCCCAAGGCTAGGTACAGTGTAGGTGAGGGCAATCCAAGCTTCCCCATGGTGCTTTGTCAAAGCTTTTTAACCCTAAGCTGAAAGGATAACCACTCTCGAGTACGATTACAATTGAACCTCCGGGCCTATTAAAAAGTTGGGTCTTTAAATTGGCAAAAGCTTTTGATTACAGGAAATTCTATGTTACTTTTTATGATGTGCATCTCTATACTAGGGGCTACACTGAGAAAAATGAACAGATTTCACCTCAAACCAATTCTCAGATTGGAACTCAGATCTCTGGAGATTTTCTTTTCTTGAAAAACAGTGTGATTTTATTTTTCACTAGAAAATGTGATAAAACATACCTGCTGGGAATAAAAAACAGCGACACTAAATAGATCATTTCTAAAAGAATGAAAAACAAGGCATGCATCAGATAAGAACAATACAAAATGAAAGTATTTAGATGAAAAACATTTTTGTTCTTGTAACATTAAAAGCCAAAAGCCTTTTTGCAGATTTAAGGATTGTGATGAATATGTTAACTCATTAACGACTAGAGGCTCAGTCCTGTTGAGTGCCCTCGACTCCTATTGACCTCACTAGAAGTTGAAGGCTCTCAGCACTTAGCATGATCTGGTCTAACTAAATACGAACAGCATGACAAAGAAAGGGATTTTTTTATTATTATTATTATCTTGATAATTTTAAAGGATGTTTGTAAAATCATTTTTTTATGAAAACCACAAAAATCTGCATATCTATAAAATACAGTATTTCATTAAATATTCAAATGGCATTTCAATATTTAAACAAAATCTATAGGCTAATTTCATTATTGTCACAAGCAGAATATTATATTACCTGGAAAGTGTTCAATAAGATTGATTTGTGTTGCTCTGTAAAATATAGTCTCCACTGACCACTTGCCAGGTTGGGTTACAAGATCCTTTCAAACCACAAACTGTACTGTGGTCTTTACAATGCATTGCCTGGAATGTTCAGACTGTGCTTTGAAACATTACAAAATATCAATGACCATCTCACATCCAATAACTAGCTAGGCAGAGGCCCTTTTCTGAAGATCTTTTGAAGTAGCTATTAGTGTAAATCAAAGGTTTAGTGTGTTCTTATTTTTTTCTTTGCCCATCTAGAATATTCATAAATGATACGTACACTTTTGCATCCCACTTTAACCCCCCCCCCGACAAACCTTGAAGTGCTATAATTTAATCTCTTCTGCAATATTTTTAATGAACCCCATCGATACTATTCATAATTAATGAAATGAAGGATGATTCCTGGATGAACTAAGTTTTAGTCCCCACTGCTAATCGATACTTCTGACCATGTCTGTTTCATTATTGACAACATCTACCCGCATTTACTCTTATAATTAAGTTATAGTTCAACTCCTAACTTTTCTTGAGTGTTTGAAATGGCCGTATGGTGTTCTTAATTTCAGTTGCTGTTTCATCTCTCTCAGTAGGTGCCTATTTTATTGTTAAAGGTCAGACTCATTTGTCTGCTCCAACAAAGGCAGACCTTAAAGTTGGCTGTGGTTTTGACAGACAGTGGTCCCTATAAGTGATGGCCTTAAGGACAGACCTGGCACTGGGAGACAGTCACCACAGCAAGGGAAATAACAGATAACAAATCATGCCACTATTTTTCCTCCTGGCGTGATTGACGACATCACAGCGGGTGTAACTTTTCAATGTCTCCAGATTAAAAACCTCTCAAACAAATGAGTTCTTAAAATACTGTCCGGGGGCGTCAAAGGGAGCTGCTGGACTCAAACGCATTTTTTAAAACTGGTATTATATTAAAAAAAAGCAAAGTGCATAATTTAAGACTGCTGAGTGCAATTATCTAATTGTCAGAGGTTTTTCAACTCTGATGGGACAAAGCCCTGCCATAGATCAAGAGGCTATTGTATTATAAATGTAAATATTTGTGCAATAAATACAAACTATATGAAGCAACACTTTTAGAGGAAAATAACACATTTGTCAATATACAAGTCTCTCTGTGTTACAAATGACAGGAAAATGGCAAACTTTCTGGGTGTGGTCTATTTGTTAAATTCTCTAAGCAAATTAAAAAAACCTGTGACTCTAATGGAGGCAGCATTTGTATATATTATATCGTCTATGCACAATGCAAAAGAGGGAGCGAAAGTAAAAACTTTCACATTCTATATTTAAAAGTATTGATTTGAATCCTAATATTGTCTTGTTTCCTAAAATAAATCTGCAAGTAGCAAGTTGTTTGTGGCCAGAATATAAGTGCCATACTTTCTCATAATGGCATTCACAATTACAGTAAAAAGAGGGCATTCCAAGCTCCTCCCCAATTAGGTTGGTCAGTGGCTCCTCTATAGGGTTGCCAACTTTCTAATGGCAAAAAACTGAATACCCTAGCCCTGCCCCTTCCCTGAGGCCCTGCCCCTTCCTTGAGGCCCTGCCCCTTACCCAAGGCCCCTGCCCCTGTTCACTACATTTCCCCTCCCTCAGTGGCTCGCTCTCCCCCACCCTCACTCACTTTCACTGGGATGGGGCAGGAGCTTGGGGTGTAGGAGGGGGTGAGGGCTCTAGCTGGGGGGGGTGCGATCTCTGGGAGGGGTCGGGGATGAGGGGTTTGGGATGCAGGAGGGGGCTCCAGGCTGGGGATGGGGCTGACAGATTCGGAGAGTGGGAGGGGGCTGCGGGTTGAGGCAGCGGTTTGGGGTGCAGGAGGGGGTGAGGACTCTGGAGAGGGGCTGTGGATGAGGGGTTCAGGGTGTGGGAGGGGGCTCTTGGCTGGGGCAGGGGGTTGGGGTGCAGGGGGCCTGAGAGCTCTGGGCTGGGGGTGCAGGCTCTGGGGTGGGGCCAGGGATGAGGGACTGGGGGTGCAGGAGGGGGCTCCAGGTTTAGGGGAGTGCTCAGGGCTGGGCTGGGGGTTGGGGTGTGGGGTGTGTATGAGGGCTCTGGGCTGGGGGTGTGGGCTCTGGGGTGGGGCCAGGGATGAGGGGTTTGAGGTGCAGGAGCAGGCTCCAGGATTGGGGGGGTTCAGGGCTGGGGCAGGGGTTGGGGTGCAGGAGGGGATGAGGACTCTGGGCTGGAGCTAGGGATGAGGGCTTTGGGGTGCAGAGGGGGCTCCAGGTGGGATCTCAGGGCTGGGGCAGGGGGTTGGGGCCTGGGCTTACCTCTGGTGGCTCCCGGTCAGCGGCACAGCCTGCCTGTGCTGACACCACGTTGCGTATGCCCCGGAAGTGGCCATCAGGTCCGACGCTACTAGGCAGGGGAGGAAGGACACTCCTTGTGCTGCTCTCGCCCGCCGCAGGCACCACCCCCAACTCCCATTGACTGGGAACCGGCCAATGGGAGTGCTGCGCTGGTGCTCAGGGCAGGGGCAGTGTGTGGAGACCCATGTTCCCCTCCGTCTAGGAGCTGGAACTGCTGGTCACTTCCGGGGTGCAGCGTGGTGCCCCATGACAGGTGGGGATTAGCCTGCCTTAGTTCCGCAGCACTGCTGATACGATCTTTAACGGCTTTGTCTTTGAAATCTAGACTTCCAATTTCTTTACTGGAACAACAGTAACTGAGATTGTGTGAGAAATGAAAATATTTTTGGCTGAAACTGCTGGATACATATGCAGGATGTCCAATAAATGCGAAAGAATTGTGTACCCACACACAAGCACCCAGGGTATGACAGAAGAGAACTAAAAAGAAAATGTTTATATGAAACAGGTGAAAGGGTTAGAGCCTTTCATGGCATGTGGCACTACTCTCGCTGAAGTGAAAGATATGTCATAGTGTTTATGATTGAGCTCAGCCATAGCCTAGTAGCTGTTTCAAGTTGAAATCCCAGCTTGTGGTATGCCTCAGTTCACTGAGAGGAATGTGTACATGTGTATATGCACATACATTCACCAAAACACGTGCACACATACACTCCCAATGATGAAAACTTTGTTAAACATCAGTTAAGGTTGCTTTAGCACCAAATCCACCTACACAAACCCTTGAAAGTAAGGACATAAACAGTTATGGAAAGTTAGTTCTTTACTATATCTTAGCACTCACACATCCCATTAGCCCTTGTCACTGACAAACTCTACACCCTCAGAAAGAACTGAGTTCCACGTCTCACATATAAATACATATAATACACACACACATCCAGGTCTCACTGTCATGCTGAACCATAGTTCTGACTGAAGCAAAATTAACATATTTATTGTTGAAATAGGCTGGATGGTTAGGTATATGATGGAGGTGTATTAGAGGAGAAAGTATGAGGTCAGAGCACCGAGGGAATCCTGCAGGCTAGGGAGAGCTCTCCCTCCAATTTCCAAGGTATATGGCTCAAAAATCATAAGAAACAACAGGGGAATATACCTGCCATCCCCAGTTGCCACTTAAGCTCCCTTTTCACACTATTGTAACCTCCTTCCTGATCACCAACACTTTCTTGCTCCTCCCATCTTTCTGTATCACATATATGTCTATAATGTGCAAACAGAGTAAAGTCCACTCCAGTCATTCATAGACTTAATGCTTTAAAAGGGCCAATTTCACAAAGCTGAAAATAATTATGAGCCAAATCAGCTGGAAGGAAGAATTTAATCAGAAAAATGTGAATGATAATTGGGAATAGTTTAAGAACATTTTACTGGGTGCTCAAAAAAAGCCAAAATCAAGGAAGAAGGTCATACCGGTAAAAAAAAAAAAACTAAAAAAACCCAACTGACCTGCCTTACAGGGGAAGTGAAGGCAGCTATAAAAATAAAATAGTAAAAGATGTATAACAAATGGGAAAGAAGGGGAAGTTGATACTAATAAATATAAATCAGAAGTTATGAATTGCAGAAAATTTATAATGGAAGCAAAGGGCACAAAGAGAAAACTATGGCCAGCAGAATTAAGGAAAATAAAGAGTTTTAAAGTATATTGGGAACAAAAAGAATCCTAAAAATGGTATTGGTTCTTTATTAGATGGAAATAATGAAATTATCAATAATAATACAAAAAACGGCAGAAGTGTTCAATATGTATTTCTGTTCTGTATTTGGAAAAAAGCCTCAAATGATGTAGTCATATGATATGATGATAACACTTATATCTCAGGAGGATGTTAAATAGGAGCTACTAAATTTAGACATTTTTAAATTAACAGCTCTGGATAATTTGCATCTAACAGTTTTAAAAGACTTTTCTTAGGAGCTCACTGGACCGCTAATGTTGATTTGCAATATGTCTTAGAACATTGGGGAAGTTCCAGATGTCTGGAAGAAAGCTAAGGGTAAATGGGATGACCCATGTACTTATAGGTGTATCAATCTGATATTCATCCCGGGCAAGACAAGGCAGTGGCGGATATGAGACTCAGTTAATAAAGAATTAAAGGAGGGTAATGTACTTAGTGAAAATCAACAAGGTTTTTATAAAAAACAGAGTGTCAAACTAACTTGATATTTTTTTTTATGAGATTATGAGTTTGGTTGAGAAAGGTAGTAGTGTTGATGTAACATACTTAGCCTATGGCTACACTAGAGAGCTTGACTTGACTTGACTTGAAGGCTGGAAGTTGAAACTAGACAAATTCAAATAGGAAATAAGGCATACATTTTTTACAGTGAGAGTAATTAACCGCTGGAACAATTTATCAATGATCATGGTGGAATCTCCCGTTGATAATTTTTCAATCAAGATTGGATGTTTTTCTGAAAGATCTACTCTAGGAATTATTTTGGGGAAATCCTATGGGCTGTGTTTTACAGGAGCTCAGACTAGACGATTACAGTGGTTCCTTCTGGCCTTGGAATTTATGATTCTATACTCCTTTTAATACTGCACCCCCTTATTAATGATTACAGAATGTGGTAGAAGTGCTTCCCTTCACAGCCAACTGTCTAGGCCCAACAAACCAAGGAGCCCCTGGTGGAAATTACAAGGGAAGCTGTCTTAACAACAGCACTGGTAGCTTGGCTCCAGAGACAGCACTGCTGCTCAGACAACTTTGAGATTGGGAGTGCTGGGAAGACACATCCATCAGAGTAAAGGGTGGGAGGGAATGGCAGAAATCCCCCCCCCCCAACCATCGTATCCCCCTGCTCCATAGATATGAGCAGTTCTTACTGTTTCATCCAAAATTGGCATTCCCATCCTAAGCCTGCCATATCTGCACATTGTGGAAATGTGCAATCTGCACTGTGATGACAATATGCCAGGGACCTCCAGATTTAAAAACATGAGCTTTTAAGTTAACAAGCCAAGGGTCTGTCGCCAGGGCCGGCTCTACTGTTTTTTCTGCCCCAAGCCGCGCGCCGAATTGCCGCGCGGATGGCGGGGGCAGTCCGTGTGTCGTTAGGGCGGCACGCGCGTTTCTGCGGCGGCGGCAATTCAGCGGCAGCTTCTGTCTTCAGCCGGAAGACAGAAGCTGCCGAATTGCCGCCGTGGGCAGCTGAAAATAGAGCTGCTGCCGAATTGCCACCACGGAAATATGCGTGCCGCCCTAACGGCACACGGACTGCCCCCGCCGTCCGCAGCGGCAATTCGGCGTGCTGCTTGGGGCGGCAAAAACACACAGACTGCCACCCCTTGCAGATTGCTGCCACAAGCACCTGCTTGGAATGCTGGTGCCTGGAGCCGGCCCTGTCTGTAGCTGGGGCTGAAACAGACTCGTATGCTCTGTGGATCAGGAACGTACCCTCACCATGTGGTTACATGTGCACACTCTTGGGTGAAGTTTGGTATTTATAGTGGCTGTGGTTCTTTACCTAAATAAAATAAAGTGAGAGCCAGGCCCAACATTTCAAAAGAGGAACAATTTTAAAAGCTTTATCTGGTAAGTTACAAAATATTTCTACAAACTGAACAGAGCATTCAAATGGGCTCTGAAGAATTAGGATTTTAGAATTGGAAACTATATTCAACCTTCAAAGCAGTGTTTTCCAGTGTAGGGCTCTCTTTTGGGGGACAGGAAGGATAAGCTGAGAGGGGGGCACAGACTGGTCTCTTAGTTGTTTTCCAGGCTCAGCTTTCATTTAAACAAAAATGTTGTTATGGTTTTGAAGAAAACCTTGAAAATGTGTCCGAAGTATAACTAATGTAGTCATGTCTGCCTGAATTTGCAAAGAACTCTAAAAAATAGCTCTCAACTGTAAAGTTTGATTTCAAGGGTGCTAACTTAGACATCAACATTGTTGCAGCAGGTGTCACCAGGAGGCACTGTTACATGTAGACTTCCAAGTTCTTTTTCTTAGAATGTGAACAAATAATGTTCTGTCCAGGGAAGACATACTGTTATACAAAGTTCAATGTTAAGGGAGCTGTGTGAGTAGTGGGAGAGTTTGCTCTCTGCCTTGGTCTCTCATTAGTGTCAATTCTTGAACTGGAGGAACTAGGCATTGGAGTTGGGCTGAAAGAAGGGATTGCCTGCATGCCGTTTGTGACCACCTATGTTTCAGGGCTGGTGTATGTGTGTAAATAAACCAAGTTATACCTAGAATGTACCAGGACTCTGCAACACTGATTTCTCTTTAACGTGGAAACTGAACTTCAGTGCCCTGAATATCTGCTACCATTTAGCTGTGGAACAACATTGCAAAGTCAGAAATGAGGGACGTTTCCAAGGACAGAAAGATGTAAGATGTAGGCAAGACTCATGCAGGTGGATCACTTCTGACTGCATATATGAGGTGTCTCCTATGTATATTCTAACAAGTGTAGGAAATGTATTACTCTCATGAAATTTGCTATTGATACTCAAACAGAAATATGGATAATAAATGGTGTCTAAGCGAAAACCTTCCATTTTTTTTCAATCTGTTTCCCGTTATTTTTATCTTAAAGCGAGCATGGGCATGTTATATATGCACCTCTAACCTAACACACTTTTAAGAAGACAGCAATATCTAGGCAATGCAATATTTTGTGCCAGCATTACTGTTGACTCCTCAAATGCATGGATCATTGAACTTCTAGGTGAAGTCAGAATTGATTTGATTCTGGGAAATGCTAAGACTCTCAACTTCCGGTCACTTGAGTGGGAGTTAATAGCATTCAGTACTTCATGGTATTGGGCCTTTAATGAGCAGCATCTCATCCAAACAGTTAAAGCCGGAAGCTCTGTCCCCAATAGTCATACACTAAAATGCAAAACAAAGGCAATGCAATCCATTCTATCTGCAAATATTTTAAAAAAAATTTAACTAGGTTTTCTTTTTACACTATTAAAATAGCCATCCACTACTGCTAGAAATAATGACAGTTGACAAGAACTCATAATCCTGCAGAAACCAGAGATTCTTTAAAATGAGTTTTATCAGGAATAGCATAATATTTTTATATGAATAAATAACGATTCTTGTAAAACACAAGAGATTATTTTGTTTTGCATTATACAGCTAAAACGGCCTTCACAAAATTGTAATCCTATACAGTTTATGGTAATTTCCCATAAATTACATGGGTATATTGGAAGCTTGTTAATAATTAAAAATCTTTTACTTTTTTCAACTCACAAATAAGTATTAGAGTAAATAGTTTCCAGTCTTCATCTGACATGACATCTAACCAATACAGGCATCACAAAATAAATAATTTATGAAAAATATTTATTTAAAGAGCTGTAATTTACCTTGCATTTACCATATGCCATTCATCCAAGTATCAATATAAAATATTCATTAGAGAAACTCATTAAAACAAACTTCTATACAATGAGGTGACAGGCCAACAAAAAACATCAATCACAGAAAAGCTTGAAGTTATTATTAGTGCATATAGATAACTAATATTTCAAATTATGAATATTTTCGCTCTAAGCCTGGGATGACCATAGAGGCACAATGGAAAATTTGATAAAGGTATAACAAAGACAGACCCAAGCTTCTCTTCACTTGTTTTCATTATAGTTAAAAAAAAATCAGTGACAGCACACAGAGATCTATTTTATTAATGATGAATAAACGTGATGTAATAATTAATGGGAAATCTATAGCTAATCTTAGAGGAAGAATAACTAGGCATGTAATGATGTTTAAGTCTGGAATAGCAGAACTTTGTGCAGCTGTCCCTGACTGCCTGCAATGCAAGCAGAGCAATCATCTATAACATCAACAGCTCTAGACTGATGGGAGGATACCAAGCATCCAAACAGAGCATTTTTTTGTCTAAAACACAAGGAATATTTGATATTTCCTAACATATTATGCCACAGCTATTACTTCAGACTAGATAGAACACATGTATGGATAGAGTATCTGGGATACTGTAAACTTTTAATATCAACTAGTCAAAAACACCTATGCTCTGTGAAATTTCTTTAATGTAAGCAAATATCAGAACTTCTGATTTGAATTCAAAAAAGGTAGCATGCCAAAGCAATACATTTATGGGATTCACATAAGAAACAGTGGGGCTCACTGGCTTTCCATATATAGACTCTTTCACTTATTCATTAGGAAGTTCTGTTAAATATCTGCTTCACATCGGCTGTATTTCTATTACACTGTTGATCTGTGATTAAATGTTCTAATAAAATTAACTGGCTTTGCTACAAACAGAACATCTGGAGCTATGTTTAATTTCATGTCAAACATATACAGGAAACACCTGTCTAGGTGAAGTAATTTAAAAAAAAATGACATTAATCCATCTGTTGTGGAAATGTATGTCACAGTTGTCACATTAAAAAGCAATATCAACAAACACAGAAACCTTAAATTACTTTGGAACGTAAGCCTTCTAAAATTAACAAAAAATTCATTTATCCAAATGTTATCGTGTCAGTCTTATTTCATACTGACTAAGATCCCTTTCTTTTCTTCAGACTAAGAATGTCTTTCAATTACTGCACTGTAAAATTTCCAGATGTGAAATTAGTCTACATAATTAGAAGATTAAAAGCATTGAAGTGAGTCTTCCTAAGCACCTGTACCAAAATGATCCCATAATAGTTCTAAGGATATGTGAAAAACAGCACACAAAAACAAAAGAAAACATGCAAAGTATTTAAAAACCAAACCCTCACACGTCCATGTGAGAAGCAGTGTATTCTAAAGAAGCATTCGCTGTAAAGGATTTGTATGATGTATGAAAGAAGCATTCATGCTTTGCAATCTATTTACTGCATTTCATTTTTCCAAGAGATTAGTAAAGTGTGTATGTTGGGTGAGAAATTTGTGGGCCTGCCCGTATCACTCACTGATGTAAAGTCTGATAGACGGTTTCAGTAGAACAATCAAAGCCAAATTGAGAACCTATGCAGACAGGTCTGAAGGAGAATGGGACGAATAACTGTAGCAACTGCTGTTTGATATCAAGAGATTTCAGAAGAATCCACTGGGATTATACCTTTCATGCTCATGTTTGCATGAGGACAAGAAGACTCCTTGCCCTCATGAGGGACAAGCAGGAAAGCAAGCTGGGAGCATCACAGGAGTCAGCAGTACAATATGTGCTCGTCTACCACAAGAGAGTAGGAGAGTTTATCGCCTTAGCACATTATAATAACCTTGCTTTATAAAACACATCAAAAACAGAAAACCTGGTATGATTGACAAGCTAAGGCTTAGACATATGAGGTGGGGCAAAAAGGTTATAGTTCTGATCCCTGTTTGGCAGGAAAACTGTAAACAGACTGAGAGGGACCATTTAACAGTATTAGCCAGGTCAACAATATTATCTACATCATGGAGTTTCCAGAGAGGAAGTGGAAGCATAGACTCTACAATTTAAACACTAGCAAGTTGTAGTGTGATCAGGCAAGATCATAATCTGTAGAGAGGCAGAGGTTGGGGACATAGAACTCATAATGGACTTACTAGGGAAGGCAAACAAGAAATGTTGGAGAAGTGGGTGGTTTTCTTACTGGAAGTTACATTTATGCAAAAGGTTCATATGATAGCGGTGCAGATTCTGTCACCGATGTGTTCTCAAACAAGACATGGCACAACTCAGCTATAAATCCTCAAGTAGAGCCTGGCTCTTCAGCAGTACAATTATAAAGGAGCAACAATAGTATAAAAAGGAAATAATTAAATACAGACTGTGAGCTGGATCTAAGGTCTGACATTCCCAAGCAGTGTAACCACTGCTGACTTCTTACAGATATATAGTGGAATATCACAGGAAAAGTCACTGTGTGTCATTTGAGGAAGAAACTAAGGATACTGAATCCTGCATGTTATACAGATGTCAAAGAGTGGCCATGGAAACAACATGTGGAAAAACAGTGGCCATGGAAAAGCAAAAATATTTAAATAAATTGAAAAAGTATCAATCTGTTTGGAAGAGTTCCACCTGAACTTCTGAAAAGATGGGACTACAATTCTGATGTTGGAGGACTGTAGAGGGATTCTGGCTGAGGTATCACTGGATTAATAAGACATTATGTACACAATTAAGAGTAAACTTTCCAGCCTGAAATAGAACCTGACTCCATCCCTTGCTCTTTTTTATGCTACCTTTTAAAGTTGGATAATTTTTGGTGGTTCTTGTCCTGGAGATATGTTGCCTGGGCAATCTGCAGCCACCATTAATGAGGGATGGCCTGTGCAATGTTTTAAATTGCACCTTAAATACAATAGGTCTAGAATGCATCCCGTTCTTTGGTTCTAGGGAGATCCACAACTGAAGGCTTTAGAAAACAGCCTACCCCAGCCTCAATAATTTTATCCAGCAGACAACATTTTTATCAGTCACAACATCCCCATTGATCACAGCAGAGTACAGAGAAAAAACTAGTCTCTGAGATTCCTTGGCCCAGCCCACTGAGGTTTCAAATATAGAACCAGGACATAGAAATAGAACCAAAACTGGACAGATTTTATTCTGTGTTGTGTATTCGCTAAGTCAAGCAATAGTGTTCTCAGTGGCCATGTGGAGTTCTCAGAGCTCGCCACTGAATTTAGTTAGTGGGCACTCCTCAACAATGTGTATCATTGTTTGAGCTGCACGACTGCAGTAGCTTGGATTAGTTGGCTAGCTTTACAACATTGGCACTCAGTCCTCTCTGGCTCAGAAAGTCAGAGCCTATAGCTCACAGCAGATGTCACCTGCATAGATGAACTTCCATGGCTGGGTTGGTGACAGGTTATTGATGTATAAATTGAACAAGGTTGGGATAGAACAGACCTCTGGGATAACCCGTTCATCTGTTTTTTCAAATGCTTGTTTTCTAATCCACATGCACCCTGAACTCTCTATCTTAGAGTAGCTGTTCAATGGCATCAGTAACCCATGGTGGGAGGAGTCTTGATATTTTAACAAGTAGACCTGTGTGTCTACTTGTTAAACATACACTGCAGAGAGGTTGTAACATACACTGTAACATCCAGAGGAGTGAGGTTGAGGAAAATAGGGCCTGTTTTCAAGTTTCTTTGAAAACTGTTTTTGATTAATGTGGTTAGTGCAAATACTTGGTCACATGTGCTATGACCTTATTGAAAGCCTTTTTACTCAAAATTCAAGATGTTCTCCACCTCTGGAGAACACTGGACAGAGAAATTGGACAGAGCACTTGTCAAGCTCTCTTAGACAAAATGTGGCAGCTGCATTCTGAACCAACTGAAGCATCTCTGTGGCCTTCCCATTCAGCCTGAGGTAGTTAACACTGCAATAGAATAGCCTTGAGGTGACAAGAAGTTAGCCATTCAGAAGAATTATTCAATAATTCAAAGTTTCTCAAATGCCCAAAGATGGTCTAGGGCCTCCTATCATTGCTGGTTTAAAAGGGCAAAGACTTCCCCTGATGGCCATACTGTCTCAGGAAGTATAGGATAAGTTCTATATTTGTGGTCCCTTAACCTAGTGGGTTTTACCATCCAGTTCTAAACCTCAAACCCCTAATTATGTGTATGAAGGCCCAGCCCTTCTGAGTGGACGGTTCAAAACACTCAGGAGACTGTAAACAAGCAAAATTTATTTGTAAAAATAGACCTAATCAAAACCTCTACATTTAAGCTACATAAAAATTTCTAAGTTTATCTTAAATGGAACATTGTACTAGAGGAGGGTTATGGTCTTTGGCCTCTGCATTGCCCTAGGGGTATTTACATGGTTATAAAGTCCTGTCATTTGTTCTTAGTCATTTTTACTCTGATAATCTTTATCTACTTAAGAACATAATAACATAAGAAAGGCCGTACCGGGTCAGACCAAAGGTCCATCTAGCCCAGTATCCTGTCTACCGACAGTGGCCAATGCCAGGTGCCCCAGAGGGAGTGAACCTAACAGGCAATGATCAAGTGATCTCTCTCCTGCCATCCATCTCCATCCTCTGACAGACAGAGGCTAGGGACACCATTCCTTACCCGTCCTGGCTAATAGCCATTAACCACCATGAATTTATCCAGTTCTCTTTTAAACTCTGTTATAGTCCTAGCCTTCACAACCTCCTCAGGTAAGGAGTTCCACAAGTTGACTGTGCGCTGTGTGAAGAAGAACTTCCTTTTATTTGTTTTAAACCTGCTGCCTATTAATTTCATTTGATGACCCCTAGTTCTTGTATTATGGGAATAATTAAATAACTTTTCCTTATCCACTTTCTCCACATCACTCATGATTTTATATACCTCTATCATATCCCCCCTTAGTCTCCTCTTTTCCAAGCTGAAGAGTCCTAGCCTCTTTAATCTCTCCTCATATGGGACCCGTTCCAAACCCTTAATCATTTTAGTTGCCCTTTTCTGAACCTTTTCTAGTGCCAGTATATCTTTTTTGAGATGAGGAGACCACATCTGTATGCAGTATTCGAGATGAGGGCGTACCATTGATTTATATAAGGGCAATAATATATTCTCAGTCTTATTCTCTATCCCCTTTTTAATGATTCCTAACATCCTGTTTGCTTTTTTGACCGCCTCTGCACACTGCGTGGACATTTTCAGAGAACTATCCACGATGACTCCAAGATCTTTTTCCTGACTTGTTGTAGCTAAATTAGCCCCCATCATATTGTATGTATAGTTGGGGTTATTTTTTCCAATGTGCATTACTTTACATTTATCCACATTAAATTTCATTTGCCATTTTGTTGCCCAATCACTTAGTTTTGTGAGATCTTTTTGAAGTTCTTCACAGTCTGCTTTGGACTTAACTATCTTTAGCAGTTTAGTATCATCTGCAAACTTTGCCACCTCACTGTTTACCCCTTTCTCCAGATCATTTATGAATAAGTTGAATAGGATGGGTCTGAGGACTGACCCTTGGGGAACACCACTAGTTACCCCTCTCCATTCTGAGAATTTACCATTTATTCCTACCCTTTGTTCCCTCTCTTTTAACCAGTTCTCAGTCCATGAAAGGACCTTCCCTTTTATCCCATGGCAGCTTAATTTACGTAAGAGCCTTTGGTGAGGGACCTTGTCAAAGGCTTTCTGGAAATCTAAGTACACTATGTCCATTGGATCCCCCTTGTCCACATGTTTGTTGACCCCTTCAAAGAATTCTAATAGATTAGTAAGACACGATTTCCCTTTACAGAAACCACATTGACTATTGCTCAACAGTTTATGTTTTTCTATGTTTTGGACAATTTTATTCTTAACTATTGTTTCGACTAATTTGCCTGGTACAGACGTTAGACTTACCGGTCTGTAATTGCCAGGATCACCTCTAGAGCCTTTTTTAAATATTGGCGTTACATTAGCTAACTTCCAGTCATTGGGTACAGAAGCCGATTTAAAGGACAGGTTACAAACCTTAGTTAACAGTTCCGCAACTTCACATTTGAGTTTTTTCAGAACTCCTGGGTGAATGCCATCTGGTCCCGGTGACTTGTTAATGTTAAGTTTATCAATTAATTCCAAAATCTCCTCTCGTGACACTTCAATCCGTGACAGTTCCTCAGATTTGTCACCTACAAAAGCCAGGTCAGGTTTGGGAATCTCCCTAACATCTTCAGCCGTGAAGACTGAAGCAAAGAATCCATTTAGTTTCTCCGCAATGACTTTATCGTCTTTTAGCGCTCCTTTTGTATCTCGATCATCAACATTTTGTTATTACCTTTGAAGTTTTTGGCTAGCCGTTCTTCAAACTCCTCTTTGGCTTTTCTTTATTACATTCTTGCACTTAATTTGGCAGCGCTTATGCTCCTTTCTATTTGTCTCACTAGGATTTGACTTCCACTTTTTAAAGGAAGTCTTTTTATCTCTCACTGCTTCTTTTACATGGTTGTTAAGCCACGGTGGCTCTCTTTTAGTTCTTTTACTGTGTTTCTTAATTTGGGGTATACATTGAAGTTGGGCCTCTATTATGG
This sequence comes from Trachemys scripta elegans, assembly GCF_013100865.1. Classification (NCBI taxonomy): domain Eukaryota; kingdom Metazoa; phylum Chordata; order Testudines; family Emydidae; genus Trachemys; species Trachemys scripta. Next base: position 229,787,237 of record NC_048299.1, on the reverse strand, counting down.
TGTCTTTAAAAAGTGCCCATGCAGCTTGCAGGGATTTCACTTTAGTCACTGTACCTTTTAACTTCTGTTTAACTAACTCCCTTATTTTTGCATAGTTCCCCTTTTGAAATTAAATGCCACAGTGTTGGGCTGTTGAGATGGTCTTCCCACTACAGGGATGTTGAATGCTATTGTATTATGGTCACTATTTCCAAGCGGTCCCACTATAGTTACCTCTTGGACCAGCTCCTGCGCTCCACTCAGGACTAAATCTAGAGTTGCCTCTCCCCTTGTGGGTTCCCGTACCAGCTGCTCCATGAAGCAGTCATTTAAAGTATTGAGAAATTTTATCTCTGCATTTCGTCATGAAGTGAAATGTTCCCAATCAATATGGGGATAATTGAAATCCCCCACTATTATTGAGTTCTTAATTTTGATAGCCTCTCTAATTTCCCTTAGCATTTCATCATCACTATCACCGTCCTGGTCAGGTGGTCGATAATAGATCCCTAATGTTATATTCTTATTAGAGCATGAAATTTCTATCCACAGAGATTCTATGGAACATGCGGATTTGCTTAAGATTTTTATTTCATTTGATTGTACATTTTCTTTCACATATAGTGCCACCCCCCCCCCCCGCCCCGCCGCACGACCTGTTCTGTCCTTCCGATACATTTTGTACCCCGGAATGATTGTGTCCCATTGATTGCTCTCAGTCCACCAGGTTTCTGTGATGCCTATTATATCAATATCCTCCTTTATCACAAGGCACT
>NC_048299.1:229735831-229786254 GCF_013100865.1 Trachemys scripta elegans | reverse complement strand
ACCTCACTGTTTACCCCTTTCTCCAGATCATTTATGAATAAGTTGAATAGGATGGGTCTGAGGACTGACCCTTGGGGAACACCACTAGTTACCCCTCTCCATTCTGAGAATTTACCATTTATTCCTACCCTTTGTTCCCTCTCTTTTAACCAGTTCTCAGTCCATGAAAGGACCTTCCCTTTTATCCCATGGCAGCTTAATTTACGTAAGAGCCTTTGGTGAGGGACCTTGTCAAAGGCTTTCTGGAAATCTAAGTACACTATGTCCATTGGATCCCCCTTGTCCACATGTTTGTTGACCCCTTCAAAGAATTCTAATAGATTAGTAAGACACGATTTCCCTTTACAGAAACCACATTGACTATTGCTCAACAGTTTATGTTTTTCTATGTTTTGGACAATTTTATTCTTAACTATTGTTTCGACTAATTTGCCTGGTACAGACGTTAGACTTACCGGTCTGTAATTGCCAGGATCACCTCTAGAGCCTTTTTTAAATATTGGCGTTACATTAGCTAACTTCCAGTCATTGGGTACAGAAGCCGATTTAAAGGACAGGTTACAAACCTTAGTTAACAGTTCCGCAACTTCACATTTGAGTTTTTTCAGAACTCCTGGGTGAATGCCATCTGGTCCCGGTGACTTGTTAATGTTAAGTTTATCAATTAATTCCAAAATCTCCTCTCGTGACACTTCAATCCGTGACAGTTCCTCAGATTTGTCACCTACAAAAGCCAGGTCAGGTTTGGGAATCTCCCTAACATCTTCAGCCGTGAAGACTGAAGCAAAGAATCCATTTAGTTTCTCCGCAATGACTTTATCGTCTTTTAGCGCTCCTTTTGTATCTCGATCATCAACATTTTGTTATTACCTTTGAAGTTTTTGGCTAGCCGTTCTTCAAACTCCTCTTTGGCTTTTCTTTATTACATTCTTGCACTTAATTTGGCAGCGCTTATGCTCCTTTCTATTTGTCTCACTAGGATTTGACTTCCACTTTTTAAAGGAAGTCTTTTTATCTCTCACTGCTTCTTTTACATGGTTGTTAAGCCACGGTGGCNGCGTTTATGCTCCTTTCTATTTGCCTCACTAGGATTTGACTTCCACTTTTTAAAGAAAGTCTTTATCTCTCACTGCTTCTTTTACATGGTTGTTAAGCCACGGTGGCTCTCTTTTAGTTCTTTTACTGTGTTTCTTAATTTGGGGTATACATTGAAGTTGGGCCTCTATTATGGTGTCTTTAAAAAGTGCCCATGCAGCTTGCAGGGATTTCACTTTAGTCACTGTACCTTTTAACTTCTGTTTAACTAACTCCCTTATTTTTGCATAGTTCCCCTTTTGAAATTAAATGCCACAGTGTTGGGCTGTTGAGATGGTCTTCCCACTACAGGGATGTTGAATGCTATTGTATTATGGTCACTATTTCCAAGCGGTCCCACTATAGTTACCTCTTGGACCAGCTCCTGCGCTCCACTCAGGACTAAATCTAGAGTTGCCTCTCCCCTTGTGGGTTCCCGTACCAGCTGCTCCATGAAGCAGTCATTTAAAGTATTGAGAAATTTTATCTCTGCATTTCGTCATGAAGTGAAATGTTCCCAATCAATATGGGGATAATTGAAATCCCCCACTATTATTGAGTTCTTAATTTTGATAGCCTCTCTAATTTCCCTTAGCATTTCATCATCACTATCACCGTCCTGGTCAGGTGGTCGATAATAGATCCCTAATGTTATATTCTTATTAGAGCATGAAATCACTATCCATAGAGATTCTATGCAACATGTGGATTCACTTCAAATTTTTACTTCATTTGATTCAACATTTTCTTTCGCATATAGTGCCACTCCCTTCTCTGCATGACAAAATCTATCCTTCTGATATATTTTGTGCCCCAGAATGATTGTGTCCCATTGATTGTCCTCAGTCCACCAGGTCTCTGTGATGCCTATTATATCAATATCCTCCTTTATCACAAGGCACTCTAGTTCACCCATCTTATTATTTAGACTTCCAGCATTTGTGTACAAGCACTTTAAAAACTTGTCACTGTTTATTTGTCTGCCCTTTTCTGATGTATCAGATTCTTTTTTATGTGAATGTTTATCATCTGATCTGGCCCCTACTTTATCCTCTTCCATCCTCTGCTCCTGACTGTAACCTGGAGATTCTCTATCATTAGACTCTCCCCTAAGAGAAGTCTCTGTCCGAGCCACATGCTCCTCTGCAGCAGTCGGCTTTCCCCCCCATCTCCTAGTTTAAAAACTGCTCTACAACCTTTTTAATGTTTAGTGCCAGCAGTCTGGTTCCACTTCGGTTTAGGTGGAGCCCATCCTTCCTGTATAGGCTCCCCCCATTCCAGAAGTTTCCCCAGTTCCTAATGAATGTAAACCCCTCCTCTCTACACCATCGTCTCATCCATCCATTGAGACTCTGAAGCTCTGCCTGCCTACCTGGCCCTGCGCGTGGAACTGGGAGCATTTCTGAGAATGCCACCATAGAGGTCCTGGATTTCAGTCTCTTCCCTAGCAGCCTAAATTTGGCCTCCAGGACATCTCTCCTACCCTTCCCTATGTCATTGGTACCTACATGTACCACGACCACCGGCTCCTCCCCAGCACTACACATAAGTCTGTCTAGATGCCTCGAGAGATCCGCAACCTTCGCACCAGGCAGGCAAGTCACCATGCCGTTCTCCCGGTCATCACAAACCCAGCTATCTATGTTTCTAATGATCGAATCTCCCAATACTAATACCTGCCTTTTCCTCTACCTGAGGAGAGGTAACCTCAGTGCGACAGGCAACCCCAGCACCGTCTGGAAGGAGGGTCCCAACTATGGGAAGGTTTCCCTCTGCTCCCGTTGACTGTTCTGCTTCCCTGGGCCTTTCATCCTCCTCAACAGCACAAGGGCTGTCTGACCGGAGGTGGGACAATTCTACAGTGTTCCGGAAAGCCTCATCAGCATACCTCTCTGCCTCCCTTAGCTCCTCCAGTTACGCCACCCTTGCCTCCAGAGTCCGTATGTGGTCTCTGAGGGCCAGGAGCTCCTTGCACCGAATGCACACATACGCCACCCGCCCACCGGGCAGGTAATCATACATGCTACACTCAGTGCAATAAACTGGATAGCCCCCACTCTGCAGCTGGGCTTCTGCCTGCATTTTCTCCTAGTTAATGAAGGGGTTGTTTAAAGCAAGAAGTTTTGAATGTAGTTTGGGCTATAGGTTTTAAGGGGAATAAAGGGTTTAAGATAGAACCGGCAAGGGATCCGCGCTCCCTTCCTGCTCCCCTTGCGAAACTCCCTGTTAGCAGCCCCTGTTCGCAAAAGCTCCCTGGTCGCTTGTGCGCTGCTTTATAAAGCCCTGGCCTGGGTGAATGCCCTGCCCACTGATTAAGGCTCAGCCAATTACCAGAGGCTTCCAGCCTTCAGACCTTCCTTTGAAGATCACAGCTTCCACAACATCTTGATTTCAACCCATTTAGAAGGGTTCCTAAAGCTGCATCTTTCAGCCACAGTACTGTTAAAGGCTGTAGATCTTTTAGTAAACTTGTATTCAAATTCCTTCTCCCAGTTTAGGTGTTCTAGGATTCACTGTAAATGCTACAGTGCAAACTACATCCATTCCTTGCTCCAAGAAGGAACCCATAACAAGTATTTTTTCCAAGAGGTGATGCCTGCTCCGTCAACAATAAAATTTAGCAAAGCAAAATTTCTCCAGCAGCTCCCTGCATTTCTGTGGCGATTAACTATCTTATGGATATCCAGAAGTGTTTACTAAATGCTATTATTTGAACTCCATTCTTTCTTCTTAGGTTTACCCTCTCCAGAAAACTTGGAGCACATGTTGCAGAAAGATGCCAGGGAGCCTTCTTTGGTTAAAAATTAGTTGGTAATGGGACCTGCTATAGCTAGATTAAGCATAAGAAAATCACTGCTCTTTTCAATCTGCAAAGTTCTCAACAATTTACTGTTACCCGGAGCAGCAATATACAGTACCATAGTCCTAACTGGCCAATCTAGGGTGGGGAAGAAGGGAAAACTAGGTCAAAAGGCTGCCAAATTCCTGATTTCAGCTTGGTACAGTACAACAGATCATTCAAAAGGGTTTATAGACACTTAATTGCCTAGAAAATATGTAATCTTGCTAACACTTTCATTCATAATCCTGCTTTGTTTAGTGGAAGTTAAACTTCCACCTTCTGTTTGCTAGAAAAGAACATCCTTAAAGATCTCATCTCATGTGTGTGAAGGCCTATGAGGATCTCTCCTACTTCTATAAAGTCTAACTGGATATCATCTGCTTTGAGACACGGATTTTACTCTTAAATACTTTCAGCTAATATTTTCCCATGTTTTTTTAAAAACACACATTTTATGTATATGTTTTAATGTATAGAAAAGAAGCATGTTGCCTTGCTGAGTAAGATCATTTCTATTTCAATCCTGCAAACACACATTTGCTTAAAGTTAAGCATGTGTATAGATATTCAAAGGATGGGGTTGTCACGGCTGTATCCCCACTTTGAACTTTAGGGTACAAAATGTGGGGGCCTGCATAAAGACTTCTAAGCTTAACTACCAGCTTAGGTCTGGTCCGCTGCCACCATCCCAATGGATTCCCTTCCCTGGGAAGCCTTGAGAAACCTTTCACCAATTCCCTGGTGAATACAGATCCAAACCCCTTGGATCTTAAAACAAGGAGAAATTAACCATTCCCCTCCTACCTCCCACCAACTCCTGTTGAATACAGTTCCAACCCCCTGGGATCTTAAAACAAGGAGAAATTAACCATCCCCCCTTCTTTCTCCCACCAACTCCTGGTGAATACAGATCCAACCCCCTTGGATCTAAAACAAGGGAAAAAATCAAACAGGTTCTTAAAAAGAAGGTTTTTAATTAAAGAAAAAGGTAAAAATCATCTCTGTAAAATCAGTATGGAAAATAACTTTACAGGGTAATCAAACTTAAAGAGCTCAGAGGACTCCCCTCTAGTCTTAGGTTCAAAGTACAGCAAACAAAGAAACACTCTAGTAAACGGTACATTTACAAGTTGAGAAAACAAAGTAAAACTAAGACGCCTTGCCTGGCTTTTTACTTACAAGTTTGAAATATGAGAGACTTGTTTAGAAAGATGTGGAAAACCTGGATTGATGTCTGGTCCCTCTCAGTCCCAAGAGCGAACGAACTCCCAAAACAAAGAGCACAAACAAAAGCCTCCCCCCACCCAAGATTTGAAAGTATCTTGTCCCCTTATTGGTCCTTTGGGTCAGATGCCAGCCAGGTTACCTGAGCTTCTTAACCCTTTACAGGGAAAAGGATTTTGGAGTCTCTGGCCAGGAGATTTTATAGTACTGTACACAGGACAGCTGTTACCCTTTCCTTTATAGTTATGGCAGGGGTCTTAGCCTGTAAGCTCCTCAGGGCAGGGAATCAAGCTTTAGCTGTCCATATAAAGGCATTGTCACAGGGTAGCTGGTCCCTGTTGGTAGACTAAGCCCAGTGCCCCTGGGCGGGAGCAGGGTGCCCAATTAAAGAGGGCTGTGCTGCACTTAAACCTTTAAAAAATAACTAGTAGGCAGCTGGAGAGGAAGGGCTAAGACAGGCTAAGACCTAGGGGAGGGAGAGCCATACTGGAGCGGAGCTAGCTCCTGTGATGGGTCCCTGGAGCAAGAGGCCAGGGACGCAGCTCTACAGCTGCTGCTGCAGGAAGGCAGCAGAGCTGATTGAGGCTGGGAAGCTGCCAGGAGCTGGAGTGCCACTGAGGTGGCCCTGAAGCCAAGGATTGAGTTAAGATCCTCTTCTGTTTTGTGTGCTAACCTCTGTGAAAGAAATAAACCTCCTTGAAAAGACTGGGTATGGAAGCATATACTTTGGAGTAGGGGAGAAGCATTTCTTGGTGACAGGCATACACACCTATGGTACCGTATAAATAATCATTACCATTAGTTTTATAACAAGAGTTTCATTTTGGCCTTTCTATTAAGTTAGTGAAGTTTTCAATGAAATACTAAATTTACTGTATTTGAGAGGGGCCTTAGTTATGGTTGCATACGTGCATCTCCTTAAATATCATCTGGGACTGGAAAATAAGCCATTATATACAAAATGGGAAGAGCAAACTTTTAGCATGAGAGCTATTCAGCAGTCTCCTGTTGTTTTTTAAGGAAAGGAGTGAATAGTAGAAAAATAATGGGGGACATCCCAGCCCCCATGAAGTCAACAGTAGTTTTGCCAACCTGGAGTATGGATTTCATGCAACGTCTCATTCTTCTTCAAGGATAGACAGAATTATGAGTTCTTAAAATCAAAGATAATCTATTTTTATCCTGCAAAAATTTGCTAATTAATGAGAAGACTTCTCTGAGAAGGCACACATCTTCACTCTGGCAGCCGGCAGGAAGGAGGATGTAAGAATAGTAGTAACACTACTATGAAAAGTTTAAGAAAATCTGGAATAAAAGTATGGCCTAAATACACAACATTTATAAGTTTTTATGTTCTTCAATAAAGTTTAGAGAAGCCAGAGTAATATGGTACTCGCAAAATTCTGAAAAAAAAAACTACAATAAACTTTCTTCTAGGAAGAAATTTACGAATATTTTTTCAAGATTAAGAGGATCCTGGGCCAAAATAAACAAGAAGCCATTCGCAGTGTGTTGATAATGTGAATAAATGTACAGGATTCCTGTGCAGAACCTGTCAATTTAGGATTTTATGACAGGCCACCACACTATTTTGGTTCAGAAAGCTACATTATGATATTGAAGCTGTTTTCCAAACTAAAAATATATTTTCAGCTAGGAATCAGCCTTTCATATTTAGGCACAATACATTGTCACACTGTGTGATGTTGGCTAATGATGTGCTATGCAAAACTGATGAGATGCTGGCTACTTGCTAAAAATGTAAAGTGACACTCTATACACCTACTTTCAGCAGGAACAGTCCCCATAACATATGTCATGTAGCAACAATGATACAGCAAACTGACACCAATTAAAAAGTCACAAATGGTTGCTTTTCTTTAATGTTCCAAGAGCTCAAATAATTCAGATGTGTACATTAAGGGATCAGACACTGTGCTACCTATTTTACCAACTAGGTTTAAAAAAATCAGTATACAGATGGCTGTGACACAATAACCATTGAGGAAAATTGAGCATTGAATTGTCGCAAAGTTTGATAGTCCATCACATTTTAAGGGCCCTCTTTTCCCTCTGTCATTTGAACAGTCCCATATTCTTTATATTCTGCCTTTTAAGGCACTAGATTGTGGATTTATGAGATCAGGGTTCAACTCCTGGCTCTACTACAGACCTCCTACATGACAGACCATGTTAGTTATCCTCTGCCTCAGTTTCCCTGTCTGTAAAATACAGGTAGTAATAGTTTCCTACCTCAAAAAATTGTGTGTTGCAAGAACGAATTCAGTGACATTTGTGAGGTTTTCGGATACTGCAATATTGTGAGCCATCATAGTACTAAAGATGGTCTCCTTTTGATTTTTTTTTTAGTTCACTCAGTGGGATTACAGAATAGCTATTTAGCAGCCACAAGTGATTCCATGTTAACAGGGCTGGTGCAACCATTTAAGAAAACTAGGCGGCCGCCTAGGGCGCCTAGTGGTTGGGGGTGCCTAAAAGCCCGCTCAGGCGAGGAGGTGGAGTGGAGGTGAGCTGGGGCGGCGGGGTGGGGGGGGGGCGTGGGGAGGGCCGCCCACAGTAACGGTGGGGGCGCACAGAGGAACTGTTCCCTGCCCCAGATCACCTCCACTCTGCCTCCTCCGCTGAGCACACAGCCCCCGCTCTAAGTCTCTTCCAATCGGCACCGCAAGCCTGCGAGGGGAGGAGAATTAAAGCAGCGCCGGCATGCTCAGTGGAGGAGGCGGAGCCGAGGTGAGCTGGGGCGGGCTCCCAAGGCGGGGTTAGCTGCCACGGGGGGGAGTCTCCCCAGGCAGGGTTAGCTGCCACGGCAGGCGTCTCCCCAGGCGCGGTTAGCTGCCGCAGAGTGGGGGTCTCCCCGGGCAGGGTTAGCTGCCGCAGAGGGCGGGGGCTGCGGGGAAGGGGCTCCCTGGGCAGGGGGGGTGGCGGGCTCCCCAGGTGGGGGGCTGGGTTAGTTGCCACCGGGGGGGGGGGGGGTAGCTAGGTGGGTGGGTGTGGGGGGGTGGCGCAAGGTGGAAGTTTCACCTAGGGCGCGAAATTTTTTTGTACTGACCCTGCATGTTAATTTCTTTCTCCCTATTGTTGGATTTCCCTTCTTCCTTGGATCAATGCAGTTTTCATTTCTCAACTCCTTCCCCTTTAGGGAACTGTTTCTTTGGGGTACTGGGGATATGGGAATGACCTCTCTACTTCTTTATCCTATTTCCTTCTATAGGAAACTGGTCAATCCTATAATTGATCCATTGTTTCTACTCAGCTCCTGGAGAGCATTGTTTAGTTCTTACCTGAGATTTTGAAAAGATAATGCTACTTTTAGGTTTGAACACCTGATGAAAAGCATGACACCGGGGGAGAAAGAGTAAAATGCCTGTAAAATTACAGCAATGTAATGACCCAAGAAGAAAGCACTTCCACTATAGAGAATTCCCAACAGTAATCTCTGAAATCTCATTACAGAGAGATCCTCTGTTACTTCAAGGATGTTCTCAAATACAAGGCTCCTACATTTTTATGTAATAATAAGAGGCTCTATTTGCTGATTCGGCCTTAACTCTTGAATTAAGGATATTTTGTACAACAAATCAAGAGTACAGAATGCCAATTAAATTTCCCCCCAGACTGGATTACCACAGATTTGTTTGATCATAGCCTTGTTTACTGTTTGTGAGGGTAACAAATAGCAGAGTGAGACATAATATTCTTGATTCTTCAAATTCAAGTGCTATAGTTTCACTTTGAAAGTCAGTATTTTCTATTTTGTGCCTGGAAAAAAAAAGTTCAAAATGGCTGCAATAATGGGCATGTTACAGCAGTAATTTCTTCTAATGAAAATGAAGGAAAAAGAACAATTGAAACAAGTCTTTAACGACTCCCTACTAAGAATAAGATGTCCTGATATTTGAGGAAATAATCAGTCATCTGAAACTTGATACCATTCCTCATTTTAGCTGACTAAACCTTCTCAACCTCCTGGAAGGGGAACACAGGGCAAAGATTTTGCTCTGTGTAAACTGTATAAGATAAAAATGGATAGTGGCTGAAAATTTTGAGCCCTGACTCAAACTTGTCCTTGCAGATGCTAAACAGTCGCTATACAGTATAGCAATTTTTCTCAAACTGCTGCTGCACATGTAACTGCATTAGTAATTTGAAAAACCACCAAACCCTATATAAATATTACCAATATATATTTAATAGCTGCTTTATTATTTTCCTACAGCTCTTCTTTCCGCTAAACAGTTTATAAATCTATAAAGGACATTATTGGCCTTTCTAAAGGATTTTTGCTGACCAGTCTCTTATTTTGCAGCATTAATTTGGTATAAAGGAAAAGCTACTAGTCTCTGATTGTTCCTCTTGGGTGCAGATGTCATTTTACCTTTAAGTTAATAATTTCATATCCAGTGATATGGCCGATTTACCCATAAAAATAAAGATTCTCTGGTCCTAAATGTTATTTATCATTTGGTTTCACAAAGGGAACACATTTAGATCTACAAATCCATCCTCAAACAAATCTGATTCCTTGCTAATCCATAGCATATTTTGATCTCTACAGCGTAATGAAGTCTTCATTTTTATGTGTAAAAAAATCTCATGTATAATACAAACAACATTATCTCTAAAACTGTGATACATCATCATACATGCAAAACCAAAGCCTTGGGTAAGACAGGCTGGCAAGTTAGATGAACCACTTCAATTTTCCATCAATCAAATTATAGTTTATTGTTCAGCTGAACTACCTCAGGCAACACAAATCTAAAAACTGTCATTTTGGAAACATTACATTTTTTTTCTGTCACATTATAACCCAAACCGTGGCCATAAAAAAGAATGTCATACCATTACTGACTGTAATATTCCTTAATTTAAGAACAGCTAATTCATCTGTAGTTTATGCAGTGTTCCTAGTATTTGGAGCTTGTAGCAGTGTTCAGTTACACTAATCTTATCAAACTCCATTAGTACATTTATTATTTCTTAAATAATGTTGATTTTATAAAATTCAATTAAGTATAGGATGGTTGTTTTTAATGCTCACATTAGAAATAAAGTTTACATTTTAGAATAATCTAATATTTCAATTATTTGGTTTGTATGAACAATAAATCGTAGACAATTTCATTAAAAATTAGGCTTCTGTGGTACACATTTGGCAAAAGAATCAGCTGTCCTTTTTCTATTTCTTTTCAGCAAGTAGAGAGAGCCATCAGTCTTCATAAGGCTCAAAAAGTTAGAAACTAATCTTGGAAACATTACAAGTCTGATTGCATTCTGTCACCCACAAGTGTATCAATGTCCTTTATGACATTTAGCCTATGAAGTTTCTCTAGAGTTGAACAACAACAAATAGAATGCTAGTAAATTTTTAAATGTTCTATTTGCAGTTTATCTTACATTTTTAAACCATACATTTATTGTGGTCCTGTTTCTAGCAACATTAAGAGGTAATGCTTATATCAAGTATGGCATTTTCATACATTGGGTGTATTGTAATTAGAAAGAGTAGAGGAAAAGAATTAAAACTAGGATAGTGTACACTTCTTTCATAGTGGGAAAAATAGAACAAGACACCTGGGACATGGTGTGCTCCACTCACTAAAGAACCTGTATCTATGCTTAAAATGTAATTATGATTACCTGACAAAGACATAAACCTGCTTAAGAAATAACTCTCCTAAATAACATATGCTAAAACCTAACAATTACTAGAGAAGTTATAAGAATATATCTTTCTCCACAAATCTATGTCAATGCAACATTTCATGAAACCCCACTTAATTCATTACCTGATAAAGGAATAAACCTACTAAAAGAATAGAGTTATTGTGTGCTGAGGCAATGCATTTAAGGGGTCTCTACTGAATAAAAAACTAGTTCCACTGACTGAGCTGAGATATGTTCTTGAATAGGTTGGGACTGATTAACTAAACTTTTATGCACCGTTTATTTTTTGAAAAAACAGGTATATTCATGGCAACAATTACTTTTGCACTAAAGTCGTGTACAATTCCTGTGGCTGGTATTCACCAAATCTGTACTAAGGAAATACCACAGAGCCTTGGTTAAACACCTTATGTGTATATGACAGAAAAAGAAAGTGGCTTACATGACTGGTTAATATTATGATCCTAATTCACACAAGAGTTACAAGGCCTTTATATAATATAAGCTTTTTCACGGCATTCAGTTATAAAAGGTGCAAATCCACATCAAGGAATTAATTTGTATACTTATGGAACTTATAAATGCTATGTTTATTTATATGTATCCAGCCACCTCTCCAGCATTCCCATATGTTGCAAAGGTTTAACTGACAGCCTCAGTGAGACAGGAGCTAGATTATAAGAAAGCATGTCCTGCTCAAAAGATCAAACTGCCACTTAAAATCTGTATTTATACAGGATTCCCAAAAGTGGCCCCACACTTTTTAAAGAAACAGAGATGTCAGTCCTAAAATTTCAAAGCAGTATAATAGATTTTAGCAAGCCCATTCTCATTCATGTTAATGGGAATCACATGGCTAAATTCCTGTTCGACATTTTGAAATTTTAGGAGCAAAATGTAATTTCAACAGCAATAAATATTTTCCAAGAAACAGACCCTTTTTCCAGTTTTATGTTTGTTCTGTAACAATTTGTTTTCTGATTTACACTACTTTGTTTCCCTTTCCTGAAGGAAATCGTTTTTCTTTGAGCTAAAAGTGGTCACCTAAACACTCTGCTTCCTCCCACATGCAAGTAGTTAGATCAAAAGTAGCCCTGAGCTGAATTCACAGCACAGGTACAGGAAAAGTAGGAAGAAGGTGGCATGGAACCAGTTGCAATAAAAATATAAAAGTGATCTAGCCGAGACTCAGTAATTTAGGGTAAAGTTGCTTCCTCTCAAGTGAAAACATGGCTTTTGTGACTCATCCCATTGACTCACAAGTATATGTATATTTTCACTATACCTATAAAAGTTCCTGTTTTATCCTGTTTGCCAGAAACTTGACTTTTCCTGCTGTGACACCCACTGCTGGCTATGGAAGCACCAACACCGTTGGCATCCAAGGAGTAAGTTATATTCAGCATTGCAATAAAGTCCAGGGTGTTTCCCATATACAGTATAATTAAATACAGATGCTATGTTACAGTTATGTTAAGGGTGTGACACAGACCAAAAAAAGCAACTTATGAGATAAGGCTGACATGCTGTTCTAAATTCACCTTTTTGTGCACAGATGTTATAAATATTTTTGAATATTATAGATACAAACACTTCTATACTTTGGGTTGATTCAAAATCTGGATCTTAGGCTAGGTCTACACTACCCGCCTGAATCGGCGGGTAGAAATCGATCTCTCGGGGATCGAATTATCGCATCTCGTCGGGACGCGACAATCAATCCCGAATTGACGCTCTTACTCCACCGGTGGAGGTGGGAGTAAGCGCCGTTGACGGGGAGCCGCGGAGGTCGATTTTGCCGCTGTCCTCACAGCGGGGTAAGTCGGCTCCGATACGTCGAATTCAGCTACGCGTAGCTGAATTTGCGTATCTTAAATTGATCCCCCCCTGTAGTGAAGACCTGCCCTCAGTCTAGTAGTTTAAGCTAATTTCTTCAGATTACCCACTGTTTTGATATCTTTTAAACTCTAGTTGTTTGACATAGTATGGCTGGAACTTAATGAATGATAGCCAAATTTGTATAGTATTACTTATGGCTATGCATTAGGACTCACTCAGCCCTTACAACCCTTCACAAATCCTGAAGGCTTGGTTTGGTGGAAGGAAACTCTTTGGGAACTAGAAAGGGAGGTTGCATGGATATTACTGCAACCTCTCAATGCCCCCTATACAGAGGCTTTGGGCCAGTAAACGAATACCAACATTGCTCCCTTCCAGCCATGCTAAAAAGTAGCTGCTATTATTTGTCTCATCTGTCAATCGGACCAGGTCATCTCTCTATGAATCTTTCCAGTGGCTCCCCCTGGTCCAAAGGATCACGTTGAAAACTTGTCTTCAAGGAACTACACAACTGTACTCAAAACCTACACCTTGGATCTTGTCTCCTATGTTTCACTATTCATCAAGAGTATATACACTTGTTCTGAGGTACAGAAGGAGGCAAGAGGCAGACCAATTGAAAGCCTCTAAGTGTAGATAAAAGGGGGAAAAATAAGGACAGTGTCATAGTAGGGGTCTACTATAGATCACCAAATCACATGGAGGGGGTGCATGAGACATTTCTAGAACAAATAACAGAAATATCGAAAGCACAAGACCTGATAGTCTGCTAGTTAAAATCCCCCATTACATCTGTTGGAATAGCAAAATGGCAAAACACGAAATGTTCAGTATCTTATCAGGATATAGAGGGGACAACTTTTTGTTTCAGAAGGCAGAGGAAATAACAAGGAGAACAGCCATTTTAGACTTGATTCTGACTAATAGGGAGGAATTGGTGTGAATCTGAAGGTTGAAGGCAATTTGGATTAAAGTGATTATGAAATGACATGAAAAGACAGGAAGGACTAAGAGCAGGTGAATAAAGACAACAGAATTTTAAAAAGCAGACTTTCACAAACTCAGGGAAGTGATAGGTAAGGTCCCCTGGGAAGAATATCTAAGGGACAAGGGAGTTCAGGAGAGTTGGCAGTTTCTTAAAGATAGTATTGTAGCTAGGACAGGAAAACTAGCTGGGCCCTGGCTTTCGGGTGGGCGGGCAATGACAGGAAGGTGGGGGGAGGGAGCAGGAGGGATGGGGGCCCTGGGGAGGGGGGCAGGAAGGGGAGGAGGTGCAGGAGAGATCCAGTGCCCCGGGGCAGAGAAGAGAAGGGTTGGAGAGGGGGGCTGCCTCCTCCAACCCCCCTTTACTGCTTATCTGGCACCCGGGGCACACAGGCTGCAAGGCGCACACATGGGGCAGAGGGGACCCCACCGGGGCTCAAGCTCCGCCCGCCCTTCCTGACCCTGACTTGGTGTTCATCAGCCTGGCCACGTCCCCCTCCTGCTGGTGCCGCACACTGCTGCCCCGGTCTCCGGCCCAGCACTAGACCACTCCCATGAGACACACCACCCGCGGGGCTAGCCCCCCATGGTGCTGGAGACCGGGGCAGCACTGTGCAGCGCCAACAGGAGGTGGATGCGGCCAAGCTGATGGACACCGAGCCGGGGTCAGGAGTCCTAGCCTGTGGATTTGGGGGGACTCCAGCCCTGATTTGGGTGGGCCTGGATGCAAAGGGCTGGTCTACACTAGAGGGGGGGGATCAATCGAAGATAAGCAACTTCAGCTACGTGAATAGCGTAGCTGAAGTCGAAATATCTTGGATCGAATTACCTGTGGTCCAGACAGCGCGGGATCGATGGCCGTGGCTCCCCCGTCGACTGCGCTACCGCCGCTCGCTCTGGTGGAGTTCCGGAGTCGACGGTTAGCGCGTTCGGGGATCAATATATCGCGTCTTAATGAGACGCGATATAGCGATCCCGGATAAATCGATTGCTACCCGCCGATATGGCGGGTAGTGAAGACGTACCCTAAGTGGTGCACCTGTGGCTACGCCCACCCGTGGCTATGCCCCTGTATTGAAGACACAGCAACAAGCTATCCATATGCAAAGGAAAGATAGGAAATATAGTAAGAGGCCAATATGACTACATTAGGAGTTCTTTAATGACCTGAAAATCAAAAAGGAATTCTACAAGAAGTGGGAACACGGACATAGTGCTAAGGGTAAGTACAAAAGAACAGCACAAGCATATAGGGACAAAATCAGAAAGGCTAAGGCACAAAATGAGTTATACCTGGCAAGGGACATAAAAAGCAATAAGAGGCTCTATAAATACATTAGGAGCAAGAGAAAGATGAAGACAAGGGTAGGTCTACTACCCAGCCGTAAAGGAGAGCTAATAAGGGATGACTTCAAGAATACTGATGTTTAATACCTATTTTGCTTCAGTCTCTCTAAAAAGGTTAATTGTAACCAGCTACTCAATACAGTTAATATTTACAAGGGGGGAGGAATGCAAGATAGAATTGAGAAAGAACAGCATAAAATATTTTGATAAGTTAGATGTATTCAATTCAGCAGGGCATGATGAAATTCATCCTAGGATACTTAAGTAACTAGCTGAAGTGATCATGGATCCATTAGCAGTTATGTTTGAGAATTTGTGGAGCAGAGGTGAGATCCCAGAGGAGTGAAGAAGGGCAAACATAGTACCTGTATTTAAAAAGGGGAACAAAGGGGACCCAGGGAATTATAGCCTAATTTCAATACCTAGAAAGACCCGAGAACAAATTATTAAACAATTTATAAGCACCTAGAAAGCAATAGGGTCACACATAGAAGCCAACATAGTTTTGTCAAGAACAAATCATGCTAAACCAACTTAATTACATTCTTTGACAGGGTTACTGGCCTCATGGATGGTCTCACAGGATGAACCCTCAGCTACATGATATGCTGTACTCAGAGCCGGCCCACAACATTTTGGCACCTAGGCGGGGAGCTCAAATGATGCCCCCATACCCCCTCGCTTGGGCCAAAACTTTGAAAGGTCTCAATTCTGCCTTCTTCCTGTTCTACCCCTCTCATGGTACTGCTCTGCTACCTACCCCAATAAAGTAGAACTAACAACTTAAGATGCCTTGTTCAAAATTTTTAAGTAACACTTAACTTTCAAACGCCTGAACAGCAAATGTAACTTTTCTTGTCTGCATAGTAAACACTGGCATTTTTATCTGTTTGAATAATTAAAGTGGTGCTTTCCGTGCCTTCTTGGTTGCAAAGATTTGAACTGCTTCCTGAAGGTCCACAGTCTGGGCCAGCTCATGCTCTATTGAGATGGTTGCAAGGCCGACCAGCCTCTCCTGTGTCATTGTGGAGAGTAGATGTGTTTTTATTAACTTCAGCTTGGAGAAGCTGCGTTCTCCACTGGCAGCTGTTACAGGAAGTGTTAGGTGTTATAAGTATGCGCAGAGCAACAAAAGCATTTGGAAAGAGGGTGGTCATCTTATTTGTGCACATATATTCCAGAAAAGCCTTTGGAGTTATCTTGAAAGGGCTTTCAGGTCATCACCTAAATCACTCACATCAATATCGCACATGTCTTCATGTGTCAACACTGTCTCTAGTGCCCTGCATTGCTGGTGTAGGTCTTTTTTTCAGCTATAGTGAGGAGTTTTGGAATATCATACAACATGCCAAATATACTGCTGTGTTCCTTGAGCAGCATGAAACGTTCTTCAACTGACTGCATTGCACAATCTAGCACCTGGTTAAAGAATTCAATTTTGAATTGTTGTTTGGGGTCTCTTACGGGATTACCCCATGCCTCGTAATCAAAATTTCTTCTTCTTCAGTGACTCTTGTGTTCTTGAATGGGTGGGAAAATAGCTTCAGTGTGAAGTTCTCTGCCAACTTCTGTGCACTCACAGAATGTTTTGAAATCCCTCATCTGACCGATGAGACTATAGGTATGACTTTGCTTTGTCCAATTGTTCCATTGCTCCAGATATATCAAGTTCAACACCTTGGAGTTTCTTGCTTACAACATTTATTTCAAACAGTATGTCATGCCACAACACTAAGGCACACAGAAATTTGAAGTTATGTATGTTTCTGGTGATTCCATTTCCCTCTGCCACTGTTCTCCCATGAACAGTTCCTGTCATAGCATTATCCTCCATAATGGCAACTATGGCATCATCTATCTTCCCAATTTGGTGTTTGATAGGCTTTATCGCCTCCACTTGACTTTCCCATCGTGTGGCACTCAGTGGTTTCAGTGTCAGAGAGGGTGTTTCCATATGTTGCTTCAAAATTTGCCATCACTGAGTTGATGCAGAGAAAAATAAATAGATGCTTTGAATTACATTAAAAACTTCAGCAGCCTCAACAGAAGCTGATGCTGCATCACTGATCACCAAGTTCAATGAATGAGAACTGCATGGGACAAAAAAATCTCGAGGGTTTAACTCTCGGATCTGTGTCTGCACTCCTCTGTTCTTTCCTCTCACGTTGGCACCATTATCGTACCCCTGACCTCTCATGTCAGTTATTGCAATGCCCGTATCTTCCAGCTTTTTAAGAAGCACATTTGTCACACCAGCTCCTGTAGTATCATCAATGTCAATAAATTCTAGAAAATGCTCTCTGACAGTCACCATTGCAGGGACATTTTCACTAGGTTCTGTTGTTGTTACAAAATGCACCATTAAAGTCATTTGTTCAGTATGGCTGATGTCAGGTGTGCAGTCCAGAATAACAGAGTAATATCTTGCTGACTCCAGATCTGCCACAATCTTCTGTTTGACTTTTGTTGCCAGTAACTGTATGATCTCATTTTGAATTGTTTTTCCAAGGTAGTGGTGTGTGTACATTTCTTGGGTGGTGACTCTCCTTAGATGCTCCTGGAGTACAGCATCAAACCCATCAGCTCCACAATTTTAAGGAAGTTTCCATTGTTTGGCACATACAGCTATCTGAAGTGCCACACAGTGCTAGGTTTTGGCTAGCAAGCATTCTCACAATGGCAATGAGCCTTTTCAGAACATTTTGCCAGTAAAGAGACTCTGATGCAATCTTCTCTTGATGATGATCATCTATGATTGCCTTTATCCTTCGTCTCATCTCAAGCTCTTTCCACCTATGGAATGCTCTCTGGTGATTTGCTGCCTTCTCATGACATGCCAGATTTCTAGCCAGATTTTTCCAGTTCTTTGTTCCTGTAGAACCCAATGTGGCTGGAACATTAGACTGGAAGAGTTTGTAACAAAAACAGTATGCAGCATTCTGGGTTTTTGAGTACATAAGCTATGGCCTCTCTACTTTGTTACCATTTGGGATTTCCCACCAGTAATATGTTGGATGGATACTTCTATTTTCATTGTCTTTGAGGAACATGAAGTTTTTCACTTGCTGTGGCCCACGCAGTACAAGGAAGTCCCTCAGGCTACTGCTCAAGTGGGTCCACAGTCCTGGATCATCTAGACTTAAGGAACTAAATTCAGCAGCAGCTGTTTCTTGTGCCTCCACCACACTCTGATCTACATTTTTCTTCAGGAATCTGCATGGTTATATCCATTTGAGATGAAGATATGGATGCTGCAGTAGCTGCCAGGTCAAGATCAAGCACCTCCTCGCCACTCACATCCTCACCGGGGCCGGAAGGCTCACCATGAACATTTGTGTCTATGTATCTCAGGAGATCTCCTTCCTGCTTAGATAGAAAAGCTTCCTTTGCTTTTTTTCTTTTTCTGAATGCTGCCCCAGAGGGGCGTTTTCTTCTTTCACTCATAACTGCTGTTCTGTGCCAGCTATAGTGGCTCTCAACACTCAGTTGAAGGGGACAAATAAGCATGCTGGTAGCAGGGTCTGAGTGAGGGAAGATATCAGCGTCTTAAGGGCCTAACTGGCTCCTACTACTTCAGTTGACTGCCTATTCTCCTCAAGTAGGTTCAGGGAAGCAGCAGGAAACAGGAAGCTCTCTGAAAAGCTGGTGTTAATCAGTCCAGGCTCCTGGGGGTGCTAGAGAGGTACATAAGAGGCTCCTGCTCCTCTCTCTCCCTGCAGCTCCTGCTGCTTTCTGTTATTCCCTCTCACCTTTTCTCCTGCCTGCCTGTTATGTCTCTTGTGCCCTCCTTCCTCCAGCACTCCACCATCTCCTTGCATCTAGAGTCGAGAGAATAAACCAGCAGCAGACACAATTTTCTACACTCTGGGTCCCAGTGGCACCCCCCCATAGTCTGGCATCTGAGGTGGCCACCTCAGTTCGCCTCATGGTAAGGCCAGCCCTGTACTACCTTGCCTGTTTCCATCATCTTATGGTCATAACTACACCCAGGCTGCTTTCCTTTCACCACATGTACCTTTCATTCCACAGTTCTTCTGCAAACAGAACAAGAAACAGACATATTGCAGCAGAGGCTTTACACACACCCACCTCCTTTCCCCCAGGACCCAACCTATTCCTCCCCATTACATACTCTCAAGTTACTACTAATCATATCACTAGCTCAGGAATTACTCCTCAGGTATTCATAATCCTCCAATAGAAAGTGGATAACTGCTTCCAGCTGAGCCTGCAGACTTTTCTGTGCTGCAGCAATGTCAGTGATCAGGGTGCTGCTGTTAGCACTCTATCACATACATTTCCCCTCCCTCATTTTAACTGAGATTCCACAACCTCCCTAGGTAATTTATTCCAGTTCTTAAGCACCTTGACCATTAGGAAGTTTTTCCTAATGTCCAACCTAAACCTAAACCTCCCTTCCTGCAATTTAAGCCCATTGCTTTTTATCCTATCCTCAGATGTTAAGAAGAACAATTCTTCTCTCTCCTCCTTGTAACAACATTTTATGTACTTGAAAACTGTTATTATGTCCCCTCTCGGTCTTCTCATTTCCAGACTAAACAAACCCACTTTTTGTCCAAGTAATTTCCAACTTGTTCTTTTCGCATTTTAGCCTCTGATCCTACCTCATTTTCACTGGCATTCACTATGTTAGACATCCAATCACCACTAACCTTCTTGGTGAAAACTGAAACAAAGTAGTCATTAAGCACTTCTGCCTTTTCCACATTTTCTGTTATTATTTCCTCCCCCCCATTGAGTAATGGGCCTACCCTGTCCTTGGTCTTCCTCTTGCTTCTAATGTATCTGTAGAATGTTTTCTTGTTACGCTTTATCTCTGTAGCTAGTTTGATCTTGTTTTGTGCCTTGGCCTTTCTAATTTTGTCCCTACATACTTGTGTTATTTGTTTATATTTATGCTTTGTAATTTGACCTAGTTTAATTTTGCCCTGGCTTGTACACACCAAAGTAAGTTGTCTCTCCAGAGCCTCAATATCAGCCACCTCCTGACTTTTCTCACCCCGGCTCATGACTGTTGGGGTAAATTTATTTTTAAATAAAGGCCTCATTATCAGAATCCTTCTTCCTCTTTTCAGCATGCCCTTTCTCTCAGGCCTTGCCCACAGTTTGTTCCTCCTGGGTGTCAGCCAAGCCTATACCCTCCTTCTACTCTAGGTGTTCCTGTTCTAGTGTTTCCTGATCCACTGCTCCCCTTCCTGAGTTTCTCTCCCAGCTCTGCCCCCCAGATCCTCCAGCATGTCAGTTCTTTCTGAGCTTGTTAATATACATCTAGGATGCTTTCATATTACCCCAGGAGGGCTATCTGCAGAGTCTATACTCAGAAGTACTTTATTTGGACCTCCTTGTTGGCATCTCTCCCTACATCCCTTGTCCTTCTTACTCAAAGGAAATGGTGTCCAGTCCATTCCTATCATGACCGCACAGGATAATGCCTTTACTATTCCTACTCTCTGCACTTAAATCTTCCTCCCATCTCCAATGGGACAATAGTGATGGGATAAGTATTATTTTCCCTATACACAATGTGGATGGTTATCATCACCGCTGTTGCCACTGGGCCTTAATCCAGGTGCTTCGGACTTGAGGACATGCAGCACCCGTGTCTACCACCTATTCTGATAGGAAAAGTCTTTATCCCAGACGTGCCTTTTATACCTGCCCACCCACAGAACTCCATGACTGCAGTCCATGTACGTGCAGTCTTTCTTTATGAGTCCTTTACCCCTATAGTGGTAACAAATACAGTTGGAGCCTCCTTGTTCACCCCTTCTATCCTCTTCCTGGGTTTTGACGAAGGAGGTTCCTCAACCTTCTTTCCCTTTCCTTGCTTGTAGGGGGACGGAGTTCTATCTGTGGGAAGTCTGCTTCCACGTACTCCTCCGTTAGTTTTACCATAGTCTCTGATGATTCTGGCTGACACCTCCAGACCCAGACACTAGTAGCCTAGGGAAAGCTCTGTGGAAATTGTTCAAGGATAATTGAGTCCATCAGGGATGCTGTGTCCTGCCTATCTGGCCTCAGTCACTGAGCAGCCCCGTCTGACGGTTTGTGTGCAAATGCCCTGGGATGTATCTCACCGTGCTGTCTGGCTGCTCTAAATTGTTGCCATTATCTCTCCCCTGAGAGATCCAACTTGGCCAGAATAGTGGCCTTCAATGTATCATAATATTTGGCATGGTGCTCGTTCAAGGCTGTATGAGCTACTTGAGCCTTGCAGGTCAGATAAGGGCCTAGTCACAGCACCAAATATGCTTGTCCCATCTGGCACTGGTAGCCACTCAAATGGCAGCAAAAAAGCATGAGGGTCATTCCCCAAGGCCATTTTACATAAGGGCCATCCCAGGCCCACCATCCAATTTCCAGTTCCCTCACTGGAACTCACCAGCTTCTACAAGAGCTACGGCTGTACCTGAGACTGTTTCTTAATAAACTCCTGCAACACCCACTGCTGCTCCACCTGCCAACCCAGCAGGGCTTGTCTCTCTGCCTGCTGGGTCTTCTGCATCTCTTTCTGTTGCTTGACTGGCCCAGCACCTCATCTATTGTGTCCGGATCCCTTGCCTTAGCACAGGTCACACCTCAAGGGTCCTTCTCTTCACCTGCTTTTCTAACTAGTATTATTCCTTTATTAGTTATCCTACTCCAGTTAATGGAAAGTATTTATGTGCAAGCACATGAAAGCAGAATATGGCACAGATATTTTCAATGTAAAAAATGTAATAGTCAAATAGTAGAAAAAAATAAAGAAGAGTGGTCTAAAATGAAAACACTGATGGACACTTAGCAACAATTCATGGTCAGATTCCATTATAACTCATTGCATTCTCTTTTACTGATTTACTATTTATTATTATGAAGTGCAAATATAGTAATATATTCAACTTTTTATTAAGCTAAATGTGATTGTCTATTTGTACGGCAGATCCCCAGTCACTCAAATATTATTTCTAGCTTGCCCTTTTCTGACATTGATTTCTAGCTGCTTCTTGTTTGCTAGAGTGATACCAAAAGTGAAGACCAAAATAGGGGATGAAGAATTATTTTAACAAGGCAACCATTTAAAGCCACTGTATTCCCCATTTCCTTTTCTCCACCTGCAGATCTCAACAGAATTGCATTTGCAAGCTTATTTCTTAGCATTGACTATGAGTGGAAAAGGTAAAGAACTCCCCATGACAGTGGTATTGTATCCTACTCATTGGGTCAGTAGGGAGTGATCTAAGAGAATCTTGCTAATTCTTTAGTTCAAGCATATCTTTTAAAGAGTAAGAAACTTGCAACATTTATGACAAAACTAAATTAAAGTCATGTTTCCTCCTAGGTTTATAAGTAGAGAAGGGAGAAGAATTGGAGGAAGGAAGGGGGAAAAAAGCCTCATTAAACAAGTCGATGTAAATTATTAAAAGAAAAATAAAGAAATAATATACTTTGTTATTA
Organism: Trachemys scripta elegans; assembly: GCF_013100865.1. Classification (NCBI taxonomy): domain Eukaryota; kingdom Metazoa; phylum Chordata; order Testudines; family Emydidae; genus Trachemys; species Trachemys scripta. The sequence goes on along the minus strand of NC_048299.1, from coordinate 229,763,798 downwards.
TTTCTTCCTGGAATAAAAATCTGCTCTCTTTTATGGAGGACTAGTATGTAGCTCAATATCTTTGTGCCATTGGGTATGTTAATCCTACATAAAATGATGAGTTTGGAGTGACCTCTACGAAGGATGAAATCTTACATCTTTTTAATTTGTTAAGACACGGAATCCTATTTTTAACATGTGACATGAAAGATAAATTGCCATGAAATATGAAATAGTATAAAAATGAGTAGTAAACTTTGAAAATATATCATATTGTGGGAAAATGACCTAAATGTTCCAGTTTTTCTGAGGGTGCATGCTCCCCTCCTGACCTCTTTTCCAGATTTGTATTTGGAACTCGAAGGATATATTTCCCCTTTTGGAAATCTCTTTAAGGAGGCCTGTGGACAACATGTGTTCGATCAAAAGTTTCAGAACTTAAGGCCTTTCAAAGCTGCTTTTTTATATATATTGCAGCTCTTTTCGTTACAACTCATTTTGATGATGGTTGGCTGAACTCTTCTGAAAAAAAGTGAACCTGCCCAAAGTTCATTGGTTAAAAAATCTGAACTAAACTGAAGCAATACTTTTAATGATATTTCTGAGGTTCTGGTTTAGAAGCTCAGAAACACCAATGGCTTATGGGTTTTTTTGTGACTTTGTACTTTGGTATCTTACAGCAAAAGACAATGTTTCATTATGAAATAATTGCCATGCAACTGAGACACACCTTTATATCATGGCCAGAATATGCTGCAATTACCCTATGATGATTACCCTATGATGCAAAGCTCTTGATTATGAATTCAAAATGATCTGGAACGTCTCTAGTTTTATCCATCCATATTTTCATGTCACCTGTCCACAGAACGTATCAGATTAATACTTTAAATAGAGAATCAAAAACTTAGCCATACAGGTAAATTCTATCAATGATGACTATGTTTGAAAATTGCTAAATATATTACCTACGTGTGTCTGTCTGTCTATCTATTACATATATCATAACCTGCTCTATGAGAAACTTTATTTAACCATGTTTTTGCTAACCAATAGAGAAGAGCCCAATATGCACATTGTTCAGATTTTTTTCTTTGTTCACATAGTTGGTAACTCTGTGCTTCTACGAAAGAGCAATGAAATGGAAGATAAATGACAGCAAATGTTTTAGCTTGGTAGATTTTTTTTTAATCTTTGTTTAATTTGATGAGACAGTTAACTAACTCAGATAACAAAATAGCTCAATGAATGTCTGTTTCAGGCAGCAAATATAAACTAAAAGCTACCAAAATCTCTTTGGCTCAAATGCAGCCAGGTGGCTCTCATCAACTTCAGTGTGAAGCATGTGTTTCCAAGGCTAAACTCTACTCCGTTAAGCGATACATTTCACGTTTAGCGACCTAGAAAACCTACTGGGACAACTTCTGATCTTGGCTGCATTAGCTTCAGTAGGATTACATAGGTTTAACTGGGAGCAGAATTTGGGCCAATATATTTTGTATCTGCGATTGAAACATAGCAAACCCTTTTCAGTTGGCATCAATTACAATTGTTAAATTTACTGAAACTCTCTCTATAAGATAATGGTACATATAGAGAAATACTATTAATTTACTTCCTTTTAGTCTACAATTGTGTTGACCTCTTAGATTCATACCTATCTGGTAGCCATTTTCTAGGATTGTACAGCATCTATCTCTCACTAGACTTACAAGTCAACAGGTCATAGAAAATTTAAAAAAACAACACCTTTTCTCATTTCAGCTTTCCTGTAGAAAAAATCACAGGGTCCCAGTTTGGCAGCATGTGGCAGAATTCCAAGAATTTGGAAAACAGGATGATTCCAAGTTCAGTGCTTTTAGCCCCCCCCTTCTTTCGCAGGTGAATGTACTGGTAGAGAGAGCAATTCAGATTGCTAAGAGAATTCAACACCAAAATTGCGTGCACTATATTTCCTACACTCCCCCAAGTGAAAAGACTGGGATTCTGTCTCGCTCTTACATATACCACACAAAAGAAAGAAAGGCTCCTTGTGCTCTCCCCACCCAAACTTTGCACCTGCATAAGGCCCAGACAGAATATGACCCCAAGTGCAGGGGAGGGACTCCTGATCAAGCTCTCTAGCACTTGAAGACCAGTTCATTTGCTGACTGTGCGAAAGGGGTCATTTTCAAAGTCCCAAAATGTCAGTTAGGCATCTAATTCTCATTAAAAACCAATGGAAATTAGGCACAATCATCATTTGTGCCTTTGAAAATCTCCCCCTGCATCTTTATCCTTTAAATCCATGCTAGTCTTCATCTCTTTACTCATTTTCCCTTCTTCGATACACAGCTTCTCTCTCTTATGTCTCTCCCTTTACCATTTCCACTCTTTTGTCTCCTAGCTCCTCCTGTTTGTTGTTTTTTTAAATTCTTATATATTACAGTATTGAGTATTGACCAATTGTCTCTAAAACCAAAAATGGAGGGGAAAAGGTAAAACAGTTAGGAAAAAAAGCAGTTTTTAACTAAATATATATAGCGAGCCTCAAATCTGACAGTACACCTCTACCCCAATATAATGTGACCCGATATAACACGAATTCGGATATAACGCGGTAAAGCAGTGCTCCGGGGGGGCGGGGAGGACTGCGCACTCCGGCAGATCAAAGCAAGTTCGATATAACGCGGTTTCACCTATAACATGGTAAGATTTTTTGGCTCCCAAGGACAGTGTTATATAGGGGTAGAGGTGTATTTGGCATGGCTGTAGAATCATGTCACAATGTGGTAAGGCCTACTGTAGATGAGGGTATATTGAATTCAGCCCCTTTTTTGTTTTTGGAGGGAACAGAATGATCACTGTGACCTGAAGATGTCAGCAGCTATTTCAAGTTGGTTAAAATAGTAAATAGGTTCCCTATCAAATTTTCCTTTCTGACTCTGAGTTGGGGTTGCCAGTTTAAAATTTTAATTTTAATTTTTTTCCATTAACACAAAGCACTATTTGGTGCTGTGCTTACACTGCTACCTGACATATTACAACCTCAACACGACCAGGGTTTGGTCACTCTTTAAATAAGTGTTTACTTATTTCCTAAACCTTGTATGATTCAAAAATCTTCAGTTTTAAGATCCATTCATCCCTAAAGCACTTTTAAAATACATCAGGTCCACACACAAATGTGCTCCAACTGGTTTACAAATGTTCTGTCTAAACTGTACCATCCTCAACCATTTTAGTACCAATCTGCATGCTGATTAACTGAAACAGTTCAACTAGTCTTCTCTCTACTTTTCTATGGGGCACCAGTATTGACTTTGGAAATCTCCAAGAATCCATTACTTCGCAAACTGTGTCAGGAACAGTGAGATCAAAGGGTACTGCAATTCAAATGACTTGGTACAGTGCTAGTGAGGATGGAATGCAAAAGCACAAGGGTTTGCAACAGATTCAACATAGCTGGTGTGCACTCATGAACAATCTGTGCTTGAAAATGTTCTGTCCAACCGGTTCTAGTGTTAGACACATCCACAGAGAACAGTTCGGTGTCAATTTTGATAGTGAGCACAAGAACTTTGGTAGTGACTCCAACCTAGTCACAGAGAGCATAAAGTTGTAGAGTGATTCCCCATTTCAAATTTCTGGCCAACACTTTAGAGCAACTGAAGAAAAAATTTCTCCCAAAGAAAGAATCCACACAGTTTTTAAACAAGATCTATGATAGGACTGTAGGAGATTTAAGGCCTGATCCTGCAGACCTTTACTCATGTGAGTAGTACTGGCTTCTGTGTGTAAGGGTTTTCAGGATCAAGTTTTTTAATCAACATGAGTAGATGCTTATGATGTGGACATGTTCAATAAAGAACTTACTTTAATACTAAATCTTAGTGCATTAATTCATGGCACTTCTGGCAATTTGGGACACTGCAAAAACTATGGTCTCGTTTTTGTTGTTTTGTTGTTGTTTTTTTCCAGTGTGGGTCATTGCGAATGCTTTAATGTACAGGCCTGTCGCATCTTAGGCGCATTTAACATGTGCGATTTCAGCTTTACACGGTTGGCAAAACCAAAATAAAAACAATAAAAATGAGAAAAATAACAATTTAAATACTGTTTCTGTAGTGCGGGTGATTCTGCCTGCCATTACACTCAATGTAATTTTGACTATAGGCAATTTTCGCTTTAGGCGCTGACTGCGGAACGTAACCCCAGTGTAGGATGAGACAGACCTGTACTGTGTATAAGATGCAGTCCACAAACTTCTAACACAGCTTCTACTACACTAGATATTTATAATGCACTAGAATAAAAATATAAAGAGCCATATTTTCAAGGACTGGTCTTAGTACAGACAAAGCTATGAATATGGACAAATCTCTGAATGCCTTATATATCAAAAATCGAATCCTAGAACTATAGTTATATATTTGCACTTTCCCCCCTCTCATAAGTATAGTGTATTTCTGCTTCAAGATAAAAGTCAATTTCACAAAAGGATATTCAAGTAGAGAAAATAATTTGAGTGATTGAATCAGGTCCAGATAAGGAGGGTTTGTTTCTGATGGGAAAATGCATACTCCTTTTTCAGAACAACTTTGGTTTAGCACTGTATGCTGGACTATTTCCCAGCCCTAGCCACAAGTCATACATTAGTAGCTGCCTATAGGGCTAGCTGCAACAAAAGTAGCTGCTAGAACTATTAAGATGCAGAAAAAAATCCCCGGTACATTTTAAACCCAGGTTTTAATATTCCTATGGTTAAGTGAGCATCATGCTTTTATTTATTTATTTATTTTACCTTATAAGATTTTCTTTTGTAAGGAGCTGTAATTCATTCTTAATAACCTCCAAGTCATTTATTTGAGAAAAGCTATCACATTTTACTATGATGGGAAATTTGTCTGCTCTCAAGTGTTCAGAGTAAACATCATATATTTTCTTCCTTGCCTATACTTAATTTCTCTCTCCATCTGCTTATTTATTATTAAATATCTGCAAAGCATTTTGGGATACAATTTGTATGAGACACACTATACAAAATAAAGTGGTGCTGTAGTTTGGATGAATCTGTTCTATGAAAGGATTTGTTTTACTTTATAATTTTAATTAGAGTTATAGATTGGGCCATCTCACACTATTCAGGAACATGGACTAAGGGCAACCCAAAGAAATTCCCATTCCTGAATGTTATTATATACATTCTCCACTGTCAACACCTTCTTGAAAAAGCCTGCATACATAAATGGGCCTTACATCGTATTCTAAAGGTCCACAGAGCCAGGCTCAGTTGGAACTACTGGGAGGAAGTGAATTCCAGAGTTGATGGTCCATCCCAGCAAATAGCCTGCTTCTAGCTCCCAGAAGTCATGACAGGCACATAGAGAGAAATAACCAAGATCCAAACTAAATACAGCTTTATAGATCCCTATCAAAACCTTGAACTGAATCCAGGAGCAAATAAGAAGCCAGTGCAGTCATCGGAGAAGTCAAATGCAGCTGTTTGACTGTCTATTAAACTGCTCGCTGGCCAAGAATACAAAAAAAAAAAAAAAAAAAAAAAAATCCCACTTCAAAGAATCAGGAGGGTTTCTTCAACGAGTCAGAAATTGGTTTTTGACCTCTCCTGACTTGTGTAAGCTTTCATGAATCCCACCTGTGGTTTCTTTTCTAAATGATTTGATGATAAAAAGAGAATATTTTTTCTTCTTTTATTTGGAGTAAACTCCTCCCTATTCCTATTATATATAACATTGCTCAAGCCAGCTCTGTCTATTACTACCCTTCAGTGGCAGAAGCCAATACTGTCACTACTACTCTTCTCTGCGTTGTACTTCCTGCCACGCTAAACTCTCTAGTTAACAGAGATCTTGTTTGTGTTGCTCACATGTAAGTTTTCACATAGTTCTTGGTTTGAGGACTGAAAATCCATAAATTATTATTTAATAATGGATAATCTCACTCCGAATTACATTTCATTTTTAAAGAAATGAGACAGCCTGGTACAAATGCATTATATAAATATTTAGGCCAATATTTTCAAAATGCGACTATGGATTTTGAATACCTCATATTTCCAGTGCCCAACCTGAGATGTCTCAAAAAGATGTCTCATCTTCAGAAAGTGGTGAACAGACTCACCCTCTGAAAATCAGGCCTTTTCAAGGTGTCTTAGGTTGGGCACCCAAAAACTGAAAAGCCCAAGATCACTAGTTATTTTTAAAAATCTTAGTCTTATATCCCAGAAACAGTATCTTTTTCTTTAACATTAAAGGTCTGGGAAAGAAAACACAAGGGAAAAGGCATGAATATTATAGTACCATTCAAAAATACCAAAGAGTATTCAAACCTGCATAGGGGTGTTGAGTGTGCAAGGAAAGCCTGATTGGACCTTCAAGTGGACATAACCTGGTTTTAATAATATATAATATTTACATGCTAATTAATGTTCTTTTTCAAAAGAAACTTTGGTTATGTTAAAAAAATTCTGCAAAATTTGTCAGGTGATCCAGATATAAACTGCCATTAAATGCCACAAAAGATGTATTAGTGATGTATCAGGTGTAAAAAAAAATGAGGAGGGATTTCAATCATGGAAGATCAGGGATAATGTATAATACCATTCATTAAAGAATCAAGGGAAAGGCCCGCACCAGCTTCAAATGGCCTAATATGGGCAAGTTATGAACCCAACATGACCAGAATCCAAACACTGAAGACTCCAGAAGACAGTCTTTCTTTTCTTTAAGATACAACTAGAGCAATAAAACTGTCATGCACCATGGAACTGATAGAACTCCTTTGGATTTTGTTATCTTACTGAAGTGATATTATCCTCTCCCATCTAGCAAGGCTACCAAAGGCTGTCTCTCTAGGCTTTGGAGGCCTGTTCTTGCTAAGACTGAAGGTAAATCAAGAAGATACTGGAGGCCCTTACACTATTCTTTGGGTCTAGTTGATCCTATCTATTTCTAATGGCTTCCTTATCCCATGCCAACAGGATGCATGTTCCTTCACCTGCTTTTGCTAAAATTTTAGTGGGCACCATAGGTCAGATCAGTCTCCGAGTTTTCTGCAGTTTCAGTGATGTTTATGGGGGTTTTGTTAGCAGGATGAGAGCACAAAGGGACTGATTACCGAAAGGTTGGCCAACTGGAATGTGGGAAATGATGGAAAATTGTTACCTCAGGAGAATGGAATTCCTAGTGAAAGCTTTTCTCTAGTTCTCTCAGCCCAAGTCTTTGTTGTTGTTCTTGTTATTGGGGTAGTGGTGGTATGGGCATACAGGGCTTCTGAAAGCAGGAACAGCAATGGGGTTTATTTTACCTGTTTTACTGCAATTTCTTTATTTCAAAAACTTTCATTCCAATGAAGCCAAATTCAACTGTTTCTCACACCTCTAGTGATAAGTAACTATGTGAACTAGTAATAGTGAAAAGTTGAAAAGAGTGGACTGAGCAAATCAAGCATTAAGCAAATCAATAAACAAGATTCAATTTATATCTAATGTTTAGAATGTCCTCCATTATCTAGGTCTAAGATTTATTCTTGCTGCATGATGTGGCAAAAGTAACTTTACTATATACTGAATAAAGTCCCAACACAGCTCCAAAGAAATCCATGGAAAAATGCCAACCTACATCACTGGGTGTAGGAGCAGGTGGCCCTAAATTAGTAATAGTTGAAGTGCCATTAGATTTATCTTCCACAGCTTAGGACTATATCTGCGTGGCATGATTCACTGCAGAATCCAACATAAATTATGGATCCATGAAAAATTGGTCGTTATACAATGCAAGCTTCAATGGCTAGAATTTGTATTCCTGCTTCTTGTTCTTCTCCTTTAACTATGCAGGCTCTGTTAGTATTAAAAGTGCTATTTAATTTTCCTTCCCCTCTTACAGGTTTTATCAAAATACAATAGTCCCTACTTCATTTCATGGAGTACCTTTCCCCACTGCCCCTCATCTTTTTGCTGCAATATACTCAAAATTCAGAAGTTAGATTTTGCCTACTTCAATCCCCAACTGAAGTTTCAATTGCTGAGCTCTGTTAAATGACTGCTGAATTCAACCCCAGCGGTGGCTATATTTCAGTGCAAAGTAAAGTGATGTCATGTTTGTAAAGTGGTTCAGCATAAAAGTACTACTACTACTTAGCTCTGATATGCTATAGCAGGTTATATTTTTCAAAGCACTGTACAAACATTGGGCCGAATGTTGTGGTCAATTAAGCAAAATCCCCATTCAAGTAGCTGAGAGTTTTGTGCAATTAAGGACCCAGAATTTTCCTAGCAGCAATTAACTATGCAAGCTGATATTGTTGCATATACAGTGATCACCCTTAAAATATTGTTCATTGTCTAAGATAAAGCCTTATGATTATTATTTATATTGTGGTAGCATTCAGGAATGTCAAATAGAATGACGGCCCCATTCTGCTAGGTGCTATACAAATATATAGTAAAGATGCAGTCCTTGCTCCAGAGAGCTTACAGTGTAATTTAAAACAAGATGAAATGCATTACAAACAATAGGAGGACATCTTAACTATCCGAGGAGCAGATATGGAATATATTTTCAATTGATTTATCTATCTAAATAACGTTTCTTCAATATTTACAGTATTCAGGATCTTTGTAGTAAACAAAATATTGTTTAATGCTGAAAATAGGTAACCATCTTCTAAAGCGTAAGCTTTTGGGGTTTCCTTTGTTTTTTGTTTTTTTTAAGTGGACCAGTGTTTAAATATTTGTAAAGTGCGGACAGAGATAAAAACAAGTACCGAAATTCCATTTTTTTAAGAGCCCTCAGTACTGAAAGCACAAGCTGTTAAACTACATAAAAGAAAAAAAATCTGAACTTTTGGGGTTTCTTATGAAAGTAGGAAAAACGGCATATTTCAGTTGGTTTCACTTTCTAAAGAAAATCTTTCACAAAGTAGGAAAAATACAATAGGAAAATTTAATACAAAACCTTGAGTCTTTTTTATAACCAAAAGGTATTCACTATGTTTTCTATGTAAAGTGCTAGAGTCAAGTGCACAACTGGTGGTCAGTACATTTTAGGTCTCAGGTAGAGAAGCATTATGGGACCCATAGACCACCGGAAACCATATAATTATGATCTATGAAATCAATTGATTTAAAGGTCCTGCCACTTTAAATCTTGTTAATTTAAAAAAAAAAGTTAAAAAGCCGTTTCCTATGTGACACCTGCCCCTGAGATTCCCTCCCTATTTTTGTAAATTTACATTCACATTTTCCTATTTTTAATAAGTTTCCTGCTATTAATATGTTTTCTCTCTCCTTTGTGCCATATAAAAGACCCAATCAAAAAGGAAGGGAAAATGGCTTGCTAGGTATATCTACTCTGCAGCTGGGAACATGCTTCCCAACTCAGGTAGACAGACATGTGCTAGCTCTGCTCAAGCTAGTGTGCTTGAAAAAGAGGTATAGCTGGGAGTAGCACAGACAGCTGCTTGCCTAAGTACAAACCCACCTGGACTCTCTGGATACATACTTGGACATCTTACCGAAGCTGCTGCTTGTGCTACCCCCAGCTACACTGCTATTTTTAGCATTCTAGATTGAGCAGAGTTAGGCCAGGTCTACACTACCCCCCTAATTCGAACTAAGGTACGCAACTTCAGCTACGTGAATAACGTAGCTGAAGTTCGAAGTACCTTAGTTCGAATTAGTTCGAACTTACCTTGGTCCACACGCGGCAGGCAGGCTCCCCCGTCGACTCCGCGGTACTCCTCTCGGCGAGCTGGAGTACCGCAGTCGACGGCGAGCACTTCCGGGTTCGACTTATCGCGTCCAGACTAGACGCGATAAGTCGAACCCAGAAGTTCGATTTCCAGCTGTCGAACTAGCGGGTAAGTGTAGCCAAGGCCTTAGTGCATGTCTGTCTAGCTGTGCTGGAGAGCATGCTCCCAGCTGCACTGTAGACATACACTTTGACTATTTAGGGGAAACAGTGAAACTGATTAAACACAAGCTGCTGTCAAACACATAAAAGTAGGCAGAAAAAATTCTTCTGACAGAAGTGTGATTATTAAGTTGATAGTGTCCCTTTAAATTCAATTGGCCAGCAGTATCTGACCCTTACAGTATAGTGAGCTGTGCACTGTTGGAATCTGAAATCTTTAGAAATACAATGGGCTATACTGAAATGGTGTAATGGGCCTTGAGCTGGCCTTCAGAAGCTACTATATGCTTTCCCCAGGCCTACAGTGATACACCTTGCCTACTGGTGGAGAATGCCCCTCATATAGAGTACATTCACTATGAATAATACTCTAGCTTTTCATTCAACAGCACAGTACACATAAAAGGCCAGAGAACAGATTGGAGTTGCTCTCAGGAAATATTAGCTTCACACTTTCCTTTTTGCTAGATGATTTTTATCTTTTTGTCAGTGAATATGATGAATGTATTTAGAGCTTAAAGCAGTTTTCATTCACCTCTGCCTCCCCTTTTCAGATTCTGTATTCACAGGCAGCAGAAAGTTAGAGAATTTTGTATAAAGAAAAAAAATTCAGATATTAATTTTTCAAAGGATGTACTACAGTGAAAGATTGTTATGAATATATGTCCTACAAAAGCATCAAGTTTTATCAATCTGTTATTCTGTTTGGATTTGAAACTTAAATCTCAAGGATTCTTTTGCATAAGGTTTTCTAGTTGGAAAGCAAATGAAGCACTCTATATTTTCCCCTCCCAGTAAAAAACTTGTTTCATTAGCTGATCAAGTGGTAAATTTTTTAAACAATGCATGAGAGGTACATACGCAAATCCAAACAACAAATAATTAACATTCATTAAACGAGACACCTTCAAAAATATGTGGAGTGGGGAGGCATAGTATGGATAAGATTGATACCTTTTCCCTCCAGACCAGGCACCATTTTGGAACTGTAGCTCCTAATGAACTGCTCAAGTTCTCACTTTACAAAGAAAGAACATATAATACCTGATGTTTTTCTCTCCCATATTAAAGCACATCCATTTTAAAGGTTCCATCAGACTGAATTTCAGATACGCAAGAATAGCAAATAAACAATGATTCATTGGTGTCTTTCTTTGCATGCATTAATACTCTTTCCAAGTAACACATCAGCCTCTGGCTTTCGTATACACTATACATTAGAGCTGAGCATTCTACTCCATCATACTATGTTAATACCAGGTGAAAAACAACCCCAGATTTTAACAACATTAAGGGCTTGTGTACTTTACCAGCTTGATCGAGGAAACCGTGCTGATGCCCCTTCTTTAACCAAAACTATAGCCAATATACATGCACAACAGTAGAATTTAAGGACAGTGTTAGCCATTGCCTTGTACTTTTTGCCTTTCATAATATGCTAGGTGAGTTTTTTAAAATGTTTAAAATGCTGTTTCACAATTGACTGAAAAAGTGCAGGATTTTCCTGTCAAGGTAAATACCGCTTTAAGGTAAACAAGTATTTTAAGCAGTGTTGGCAATGAATATTACAAAATATACAATATCTGACAGGCTAAAGGGCTAGGCCGATCTTTTGTTTACATATATATTAGAAGGTGACCTATGTGCAGTAAAAAAGACATGAAAAATTGAAAGAGTTTAGTGAGAATATAAAGTACCTCTACTTCCTCACTATTTCAGTCGATTACCCTCCAAAGGTCCACCACACCTTTGCTGGAGACCCAAAGACACCTGCTTCGAGCTACTTCAAACTCAAGGCCCTGTGTTATAGCAGCCATTTAGCTGGACATAAAGTACCGGATGGGATCTCCCACTGTCAGTGTTCCTTATTTGTTTGCAAGACAGTTTTTAAATATAAAAAGGCCTGATCTCAATGGACTGAGAATGTGATCTTCAGGGTGTTCCTAGCACCGAGACCACGTTAGTAATTTTTCATTGTGTATGAAGATATGAAGTAGTCCATTGTGTGTCTCCTGTTTTTTTCAGCGTTTAAATCTCAGCCATTTTTGAATACCACAAAGTTAAGAAGAAGGATTTGGAACTGGACTGGTACATTTCTTTCACTTGTACACTTATTAACTGAAAAAGGTCTAGATTTATCGGAAGGAGTGGGGGGAAATTGTTAAACATATACCTATGTTAAGCTCTTTTATAATAAACTTCAACTAAAGGCAAATTTCAGTGGCCATCCCCTAGAAGCAAAGGTCCAAATTCTGCCATAATTTAGAGTAAGGCTAACTAAATCAATTTGGAGTAGCTGTGAGTAGAATAAGGCCATGAGCTTTTAATGGAGGCACATACACACACTCTCATTCCAACACCACAAATAAGAACGCCATATTATCTTAGTAAAATAATATACCACGTTATACAGCATTTAGGTTTAGTGCTATTTCACATGTTGTGCTTTGGATTCTTCGCAAGTAAAGTAGTGAAATCAAATTTCCAGCTGATACAGGAGATCTGTTTGCTTTTACAACAGTGTTTATCTATTTGCTTAAAGAATTCTTTCATATGGTCCCCAGACATGAGAGTTAATACTCTAATCACATGTCATACTATATCCTCAGCTAAATTCCCTAATACTGGTGTATTCCTGGTTCATTTTGGTTCAAACTGCCATCATATACTAATAGAGAAAGGGGGCCAATGCGCTTCTTAGAAATCAAGTAGTCATGAGATTTTACCTGCCACCACAGATGATACACAGACACACACACACACAAACACAAATAGAAAAAACGACTCAGCAATTGCAAGAGTCACAATTTACCCTGGAAGCCTCTACTTAATATTCCGCTTGATCTGCCAAGTTTATAGCTTGGCAAATCTGAATACAAATGTCGATGCAAATGAGGATTCATTATTCTTACATCGTCTTTGTGTTGAAGCTTCATGTAACTTGGTTCCTGTGGTTGCTCAGGGAATGTAGATTGCAAGACAGCAAAAAATGACAAAAAAAGAAGAAGAAGCAAATAGGGAAAAGAAAAAATGATAGAAATGGAAAGAAATGGAAAAAATAAGCTAATGTCTGATATGTAAAAATACAGAATAACAAAGCATCAAGCTAATACAGTATAATTTTTCTCTATTTTCTCTTCTAACAAACATTTGCTTATCATCATCAGCAGAGAAGGAGTTAACTAACCAAGACCATTCTCTACAGAGTCAAAACATAACAATCCTCCTTTCACTGATTATACAATATTGTGCCCATTGTAAAGTCAGTGCCCCATTTATCTGAAAATTTCAACATTCTTTCATAATTACAGAGCTCATCGGCTGGTAGAAACCGTAAGAAGATTACAAATGAATAAAAAAGCTACCCCACCAGTTCTGCTTCTTTCATTATAAATCACTGCTGAATAATTCAGAAACACATTAAGAAAACTGCAGTACAATTAATAAATTACACATTGAAAATCATAATAGTTTAAAGCATACATTTATTGTTTGCTGTAGCCCATCACAAGTAAAGGTTGAAAAACATCAAATTAGAGGAAACATGAAATGCTGCAAAATTATAATTAGATCCTCTACGTTACAGTCCATTGTTCTGATGAATCTTTTGCACTGTTAGCTTTTGTTCACATATAAATACCTGCTCAGTAAATAAAAATGTACTGTAGGCTTGACTTTTAGAGAATCTGTAAAGCTTAGTATATGCGATGATCAATAGTCAATGCTGTAAGGCTTGCTTCTTCATCCATAAATAAAGCACATTTGCATCCATTCAGTCAAATTAGCTCCATATAAAAAGGTGGTTATAATTAGCTCCTCTTTCAGGTTCACGGTTAAAACTCAAATGTCCCTGCCGTCTTGATTAAATCCACCATTGTCTTCCAATATCTAGTGCTAATTCTTCCAAGGAAATATTCAGTTGAGGTGTTATTTTATTCTGCACTGCTGTTAGTTGTCTAATTTACGCCAAGTCCCTGCAGTGCTTTCCTTAAGCCATCCTCTTTGTCTTGCCTTTGAAATTTACCAAATCTTACAAGAAATCAATACTTAATTGATTATTCACTTTTCTGCAGCTTCAAACAGCAAGCACGCATAAGATCCTGGAGTAGTTACCCGATTTCCAATGCAGGAGGTTGTTTGGTGGCAGGGATCTGCAAGTATCCAACAGCAGGCACTCCATGAAGCTGTGCAGTGGCGTATAGTGCCAGCATCCAATAAAGAAAACGAAGATTCTCTAACGAAGCAGGAAAAGTTCCCATGTGAGACAGATCCATATCAATGCTTTAAATAAAAAGCGGAAGCAGTGGCAATCGGATTCAACAACACCATTCTCTTGCAGTTATCCCCCTTTTTTTTTTTTGCTCACCTTTTTCTTCTCATGGCACTGAAATGGAGTATCCAAAGTGCCACTGAACTCAGAGAACTCCATGCCGGAATGGGGGTGAGACTTGTGCTATACCTCTGACATAGAATAAGGATGGCAAGCACGTAACATTACGAAATGTAGGACAAATTCAAGCGAGAGAGAGAGAGGGAGAGCAAGAGACAGATGGCGGACCTGGCTAGAAGCCAAAGCCAGTGAAATGAATTACACTGCTGAATAACTGTACACCATTGATTCTGCCACTTGTTGCTGCATGGCAAAAAAAAAAAAAAAAAAAAAAAGGCCCTGATGTTGGCAGGAATCTCCTTGTGTGTCATGCATGCCACAGACAACTTTTCACACATAACTCACAACACTGACAATGATATGCCATCACAGAGAATGCCATATGTGTGGGTTTGTGTGCGTGAGAAAAAGAAAAAGTGTGCATGTATGTGTGCGTGCGAGCGAGCAAGAGAGAGAGCAAGTGTGTGTGTATGTGTGTGTGTGTGTGTGTGTGTAGGGGAAAACAATCACTGCAATCCAGCCATTTTGTTTAATGAAGAATGGAAGGCTGGCATTCAGAGACGTGGTTATGTGCCGCATATTAATGTGTGCTCTGTAGACATCCTCCCCCTTTTAAATGAGTGGCACAGGAATGAAGCCCTCTATAGAACAGCCACAGTGGGAGCAGGAACTCACAAGGTAACATATCATCGCTAAACCTACAACTGTGGCATACGGAATTCCGCAGAAGAACAAGTTGCTGTCTGACAAGAAGAAAAGCTGGTCCCGGGGTTACAATGTTTGGGTGTTTTCGAAAAGATAGCCCGAGTCGTAGCAGATTGTTCAATAAATGCTTCATACCCAGGATGAAGGGATACATTATGGGATGCCCAGGGGGCTTTGGAAATCAAATACAATGTTTGAGTAGCACAATTTGAGGTACATTATAAAAAAGCAATTTGAATTGCCAATGAGGCGACACATATCTGCATGCTAATTAGACCTGTGTCAAGCTTATTCTGCAGGCTTCTGTTGATGGCTAGGAATGTGCTTGTAACTCTGCTGAGAGATTGTTTCTGCATAAATTATCAGCTTTGTCCTACTGATCATTTTCCACAAACAAACATGAAATGTAAGATCAAAAGGCAATTCTGAAATTAAAATTATTGATTGATAAAGCCTAGATTTCAGAATCTAATTAGAGGAGGCACAAACAAAAGCTGATATTATTACAGACTGTGCCTGAGCTAGCAGCCAGATTGTGAAAAGCTTGTAATTTATCTTTGTTTATGCAGCCAGGATATTAAAAATGTAATTAAAATGGTAAAATGATCTGAACAGAAATAGCCACCTAGTGGCAAGTATATTATTTTAAATGGATTATAAAAGCATTGGTCTGTACAAATATAAGTTTTTTTTTTTTTTCATGACAAACGTAGCATCTCATTGAAAACTTACTGAGCAATTTGTCTTTTGCTAATAAGTTGTCTTTTGTGTTTTGTTCCATAGATAAGTAACATCATTTATAACCCTTATCTGCACACTAATAAACATTCAGTTATTACAGGTGGTGTTGGGAACATCTTTCATAAATTATGACACATGAAAAACCCTCTTATACGCCCGTACAATATATGTTTTGTAAAATTAGAATATTTATCTGACAGCAGCAGAAAAAGTTGCTTATTAACTCACTCCATTGCTCTATTTAAACTATGACATTGTAGAAATCCTACCAATGTTTCTCAGCTTTACCTCTATCTTAGTTGCTTAAAAATGCTATACAAAATGCAGAGGGCCCAACTTGCTAAGTGTGTGCAGATTCAATTACTAATATTCAAGGTAGTAAAGAGGTCTCAGTGATTTATATCTGTTATGTTTACTCTCATTTAGCACCTTTTCAGAGGTGCCACATGGATTAAGTATTTAAGGAGCACACTGTCTAATTGCACATAATATAGAAATGTATTTTAAAACTCCTCTGCCATCCCAGAACTCTGGATTGCCAAGCTGTTGGAGTAAGCTTTGCAATATACTAATGAGCCAGAATATTAAAAACAAACTGTAAACATTTTTTCAGAACAATGTAGTTGTGAGCTTGGAATTTGGTTGAATGGGGTTTAACACTTGTATTTCTTTATTTTATATTTCCACATGAAACCACTATGGAAATACTCAATTTTTTTTTAAAAGAAATTCACAATTTAGGGTCCTGTCAGCAGCTCTGGGGTCTTTTGTTAGGTGCACTTAAAATGCCAGATTAAATATTAATACGTGGTTAGAGTTATGCTATTTTGCAAGCCTTGAAACTCTATTAGTAAATCATGATCTGGTGACTGATGCAAGAAATTTCAAGGCGCCAACAGTGCAGATTGCCCATCAATCTGATGGATCACTAATTTTTAGTAAATCAGGCCCTTGGACTTTTAGCTGTAAGCAGATGTATGCTTTGCGGTGACAACTAACACGGCAGTCCAACTAACACAGCAATTTTCTGCACCGAATGTGTACCATAACAGGCGGACTCGTTTTGCATAATAAGTAAGCGATTTGAATACAAATGTTCCTTTAACAGTCTCTGCATGAGTGATGCTTCTTCTTAAAAAACAAAATTTTGTGGCCAAGCTGGCAGAGAAAGCTGGATTCTTACAGAGCAAGGCTGGAGTTCTGAAACTGATCCCCAAACTGTAGAGACTGGGAATGCCACAGTAAGTGAACTTCCAAGGAGAAGTCACATCTGTCTCACAAGTATGTCTTACCAGCCGTAATGAGGCAGCATCTTTTAAAAGGGGCTTTTTGTCCACTGCTCTAGCAATGTAGGGCTCACAAAGTGAATGACATCTACAAAGTTCTGGGGGATTGAACGTATAGTAGGATAAGAAGGTAGAAAATGGCACCCCAGAATGAAGGGGTGGGAGAAAACCTTGATAATAATGCTGAAAATGCCCTTAAATCATAAGTCACGGCTCTGGAGAAGCAAGAGCCTCTTGACATATGGCATGCTTTGATATGTGGCCGAGTTCCAGCCCACACTCTGATGCCTTGCTAACCAGTCTGGGAAAAAAAGTCTTTATTGGCAATGTTTATTTTATACAGATGGGTCCTGACTCCTAAGTCCTCACAATATGGATTTAAGCATCTCATTTAGGTGTTTACCAGTTATAAAGTGTTTTCAGGGCTATAGATACTAATACAGCATATGTCATCTCCTGATTCACTTCTGTCCCTTTTACTTTCATAGGTTCTCTTTCTCTCTTTCTCTCATTTTTTAACCGTTTGCTGGCACTCACATGGAAACCATCTCTAAAAAGAAGAGTATGATGAGCTAGTGACCTCTCCTAATCTCTACTGTCAATACTGCTTCACAGACACTGAGAAGTACAGTTTGAAAAGAGTGATAAGTCTTGTATGCAGTTGTATCTCTCTTAGGTCAGTCTCTTCAAAATTACCCTATTAGCTATCACTTTCAAGATGAATTTCATTATCTTCAGTTAAAATTAAATGCGATTAGTAAATTCAAGTTTTCTTCTGCAGCAGGATGCAACATATTAGACCATAAATATGTGCCTTTAAGATCAATATATTGAAAACATAGCATATGATTTATGTTTTTATAAATAGTTGACAATAGGCCATAATGCAAATTTTGCATCCCAAGCTGAAAGCATCAAGATATGTTCTTTAATTGCATATCTTGTAACAAAGAAAGACAACCACAATATTCTTTTCTATAGGAGATGGCCATTTTTAATATTTTACAGTATTCAATCTTTTTAAAAATAATGTGATCTAAATCAATAGTCCTTCTGGTATCGACACTGTAAAGTAATATACAATTTAAAATACCCAACACACTAACCAATCTGAAACATTCCAGTGGGCTTTTAACATGAGTTAGAGCCTGCTGGAAACACAATCTCATTGGCTGAGTTTCCTGGAGAGTGTTCTAATTTCCACTAAGTTCTGATCAATGGGAATTTATTGCCACTTAGACAAATAGGAAGACAGACCATTTGCACAAAATCAAATTGGCCTGAATATATGACCAGCATCAAAAAGACGTACACATATCTTTAAAATATCTAGCTGTGGATGCCTTTTAATTGTACTTTTTCTGGAACTTTGATGCTTTGCTATTATGTACTGTAAAAAAAATATTGTTAATGGAAGAAAGCACTCAGTTATTTTAATGGGCTTCTTCAGTTATGCATACAATGTAGGGAGGGACTAGATGTCTTCTTGAGGTGCTTTCTGGACTTACTTTTCTATATGACATATGCTAACATGTGCATGTTAGCAACTACTGGATTACATATATATATATATATATAGCCCAGTAGTTGCTAACATGCACATGTTAGCTTATGTCACATGTTTACAGAAATGTCAGAAAACTTCTTTACAGGCTATTAATACTATCATAATCCCTCAAACATGCATAGAAATACACTTGCTCCCCGCATCACACACACTTTTTCAGTATACATCAATATATTACAAAGTCTTGAGTTTCATTACCATATCATATGTAGTATTGATTCTTGTTCCAAGCTAAATAATGTTGTTTTTCAAAAGATCTTTTACCCTTTAAGTGGTGGTCACTAGTTGAACCACAGACTGGTAACAAAGATGTACTATAGCATATGATACTATATATGCTTTGGCAAACACCAAAACCATTAACTCAGGCAAAAATTTCAATGCTTAATTCAAGTTTTACAAACTGGACAATTGTGCACAAGATCTAGTTACATACATTCTATGTTAAAAAGGGAAACATTGCTAATAGAACTTTCAGCATAATAAGATTCAGGCCTTAACAGTGAAGAAAATGATTACAAGTTTTATTAGGCTTCAACTAGTTTCCATACCAGATCTAAAAAGTCACCTTGCACCTATATAAAGAGGATTATTCATGTAATTATCTGTACATGTGTCCTCATCAGCCACTGTATACAATCATTTCATGGCATTCAGATTCAGCACAAAAACATCAAGGCCTAAGTACAAATATTATTACTATAATGGGTTTTCATTTCTAGAGGTCATCAGGGAAAGGGATTAATTTTGCTTGCTTTATTGTACACACAGAACAGCACACAGGGTCATATTACAATGCCTCTATCTAGAAAATCACATTCAGATGTAATGAGAAAAGGCACTTTTAAAAACAATTTCACAATTTTAGGTGCATTAACTGTATTTTATTCCATTTATATATTGCTTTTCCTCCCATACTGTTGAGACATTTATTTTGGCTAACGCTGATTGATTCTTGTTGATTTTTACAGAGAAGTCTTCAGATTCCTATTCTGATTTTTGTCAGCTTCTTTTCAGCTTTCAGGATTTCCTTTTTTATCAATACTAACCTGTAAACATTTTCTATCACTGAATTGCTGTAAACATTTTTTAGATTAATTTAGAGAACTTAAAGCCATGACAATCCTAGCCCAAACACATTGCATTTCCTTACAGTTTCCATATATCACAGAAGACTATGTTGGTAATAACTTACCGGGACAGCCCTATTTTCATGTCACTTTCTCCCCAAACATCTGGGGTTTGGGTGTTATTTAAATTAGCGAGACACGTTGCTGGGATCTTGCATTCATGTTACACGATATTCTGCTGTCTGAAAAACTTCATTCATGCTAAAATGCATTCAAGTTAAATTGAGGTCTGGGGTTTGCATTCTACAGACAGAGTCAAAGATAGCAGGAAAAGGTGCCCGAAAACTCATGTCCCAAAGTGTTCAAGGATATGTGTACATGTCATATCCATTTAATAACTAAAACATTAAACTCAGATTTCAACTAGCAACAAGTGAACTTACTTTGTCTGATTTCAACCCACTTCAACACTGCGGGTTTGAAAGTTCAACTTGAATACTGGCATTGCGTTCCATAGAGGAAAAGCTGGAAAAAGAAAGAGAGGAAGTGAAGTGAAAAAGAATGGTTGGGGGGAGGGGTGAAAAACAGAGCAGAGAGAGGATAGAGAAGAAAACAAATAAAGAAATAAAAAGACTGACAAATATTGAAGCAGGAACTAGGAAAGAGAAAAAATAATGAAAAAATACAGCATTTCATATATACCTTAGAGAGAGCAATCGCTTGTGCCAGGGTAGAATTTGTAGCGATTTTTCTATGGTTGATACAACACAGGCTTTGCTTTAGTTTGAAAGACTTGCTTATCTTTTAATAATTAAATTTCTCATGTTAAGAAAATAGGATTTAAGGTTCAGAGGGGAAAAATCACCAACTTTAACTAGTTTAAACTTCCTGGGATATTCCCAGCCCTAATTTTATTATTTTTGGACTCATTTTTGTCTCAGAGTCTGAGCTGATGTGTGAAGGACAGGCGGTACAGCAATGTTTGGAGGCATTATGACTTCAGAAGCTGGGAGCAGTCAGACACCTTCCAAAGGCAGAGGAGGAGTGTGCACACACTGCCAGCAGTTACTACACTTATAGAAGAGATGTTCTGCGTGGTTCCTTCCCTTGAAGCGACCTTGCAGGGACTTTCTGGCATTTAGGATTGGCAAGGTCATGCCTGTGGACTCATCCTACCTAGACACCACCCTTCTGCAATATCGATCACTGTCCTTAGTGTGCTATGCTGAGGGAACACAGGTACAAATATAACAGCTGCACTGGAACATCAGAGAGAACAGGGTTCCCTGTGACCCTTGCCCTCCTAGAACACCTATGTCAGGGAAGCCATTGGCTCTCATGTTATGTACAGTCAGACCCTATTCCTCACTCAGGCAAAGCTCCCCACAGCACTTGGAAGTTTTGCCTGAATATGGAGTGCTGGATAATAGCAATGCAAACACAGACAGTAGACCCTATGGACACTCATTTAACATTTATGAAGTTTCTGAAGGACTTTCAGCACAGTGACTTAGTTCTATTTAATATTTAAAATTTCAAATACAATGAACTGTAATGACCCTGTCAGTAATACTACAACATACAGCATCAAAACACAGCTTAGTAAAAGTTCCCTAAATATGGGTGCATAATATGCCTTTTTAAAAAAACTGTTGAATTTTCACAGTACTGTGAAACATCCTTTTCAGGGTATGTGTGGTAATGCCCAGGCGTGTGTGTAATACATGCTAAAGAAATAAACAAAGGTGATGAAAACAACATCACATTCAGTATGCATAAAATTAAAAAGAATGTTTTAATTCTTATAATAAAAAAGACCTAACTTAAATCCAGAAAATTCTGAGCTGAGAGTGAAATTAAGACTGGTACGTGAGGCTAGGTACCTGTGCCCACCCACAGATCCATTGGTAGGATATAGCCCAGATGTAGGCAACCTATGTCATGTGTGCCAAAGGAAGCATGCGAGCTGATTTTCAGTGACACTCACACTGCCGGGTCCTGGCCACCGATCCCAGGGGCTCTGCATTTTAATTTAATTTTAAATGAAGCTTCTTAAACATTTAAAAAACCTTATTTACTTTACTTACAACAATAGTTTAGTTATATATTACAGACTTATAGAAAGAGACCTTCTAAAAACGTTAACATGTATTACTGGCACGCGAAACCTTAAATTAGAGTGAATAAATGAAGACTCGGCACACCACTTCTGAAAGGTTGCCAACCCCTGATCTAGCCCTTGGTTTGGGATTTCATGACCTCAGCATAGACAGAGTTTCTTTTAAAACAGAATTATTGTTAATGAATTATTTATAAAACTAACACAAGTAGTATCTCAGACTGTAAACTCCTTGGGAAAGGAACAGTGTATTTATTTAAGTATTATTCAGTACTTAACAAATATGTATTAATAGTAATACATAATAAACATCAGTAACAACAATGTGCTCATTAAACATATAAGTTGCTTCTTTAGCAATATATTACTAATATACTATCACTGTTTTTCACATTTAATACACATACTACTTGCAAAGTAAATTCCATTGTTATCATTTTCAGAAGATGAAAACTAATCTTCCCAAAGTGACAAAACAGTGGTATCATTTAGGTAGCCTAACACATTCTAGAGTGAAGGCCAAAATAACAACAACAAAATCATGAAACCAGTGCATGATGTTGTTTTTGAATGAACAAGATCACTAACAATAAACAATCCTGTAAATATGTACATTACTGCAGCTTTATAAACACTGCCTTGCTTCAACATGCTTGGAATACTTAGAAGAGAAGTATTCCAAGAGAAGAAATGAATGTCTATGTGCCAGAAAGAATAAGTACATGCCACTTTAATAAATGCAACTTCATTGTGGAGTATTTGTTTTCCACTGATTATTAAGGGTTTTTTCGGCTCTCCGAGCTCTGGTCAAGGGAAAAAATTCTCTAAGTTATACTTGGAAAAACAAGAGCTTATTTGATCTTTAAGGTGTTGGTGGTTCAAAATGTTTAGGCTTCAAGAAATGTCTCTAAAAAATTGAAAAAATTTAGGCCATGAGTTGAATCAAAAAAGGATATATGAGTTAAATGAAGAGCAGTTGTAACACTGGTTCTCATTAAAAAAAACACTCCTTTTTTGTCAGAGCAATGAGCTCAAGCCCCATTTTCATGTGTGCTAATGAAAGCCCCTCCCAGGACCCCTTCCCATTTAGCAATCTATGGAAAGCAGGGTGGTGGCACCTGTTTTTAAGCCCCGTGCTGAAAGCCCATAGACTATATACAGTGTTGATATAGTTTAACTCTTAACAAAATACTAGAATATACTATTGCCAACCCCCAAACATTCAAAACTCATCAGCCAGGCCCCAAACACATGACATTTGCTTAAAAGTCATGACATTTTTTTAAAAAGACAATTTTTATTTCCTTCTGTTTGCCTTCTGGTTTTGAGTCGTTAGGATTAATATTTTTAACTTTTTCTCTGCAGTCATTAGAACCAGAAATTTCCTTTTCTTAAATGAAATCTGAAAATCTCTTCATCACAGGACTTCAGGCACTGGGACTTTAAGAAAAACACCAAATACCTCAAGACTTGCAAAAAAATCACCAAAGTTGGAAACAGAGAAAATTCCCAAGTCTATTCAGTATATTTAGGGCTTGGAGCTGAGGGAGCTCCTGCTGTTCTGTCAGCAGTGGTGTTGGTACACCTTTTTAGAATGTTCATGTTCAGTTATTATTTTGACACATTGCTAACAATTTCTTGAGGAACACAAGGGGAAGAAAGGGAGAGTAAGCGGCAATTTTCAGAAGCTTATAATGTAGCCATGCATCAGCAGAACTTCATGGGACAAGCAAAAGGTGAAGAGGTATAGCCCCCAGGGCTTTATTTTTACTGCATTTCAAAGGCCTGCCTCAAAACAATTAAGGTATTACGGCTTTTTCAAAAAAAGTCACACATCTTTCAAAATGGAATGTGTTAGGCTACCTAAATATAGCGGTCGCTATCAGTTCCCTCTATAATACAGTTATAATACGAGCATAAGACCATATTATAGACCAATAGTCTCTCTAGCCCAGTATTCTGTCTCTGACAGTAGCCAGTGCCAGAGCTTCAGGGAGGATATTTACAACAGGGCAGGGATTGATCCACCCCTTCTTCTCCTCCTGACTTCTGACGGGTCAGAGGTTTAGGATCACCCTGACGATGGGGTTGCATCCCTGACCATCTTGGCTAATAGCCGTTGATGGATATATCCTCCATGAACTTATCTAATTCCTTTGGACCCCACTTATACTTTGGCCATCACAACATTCCATGACAATGAATTCCACAGGTTAACTTACTGAAAAATGAAACTGGATAGTGACCTGAGAGTCCCTCTGCTGGGGAAGCAGGGTGCAAGGAAGAACAAGCTAAGCAGGGTATGAGTTCAAAGGAGACACTGCCTCTCGTCGTTTATTCCTTTGGAGTCCTTTTCTCCCTGCTGATAAAACCCAGAGGCAGCCAGCCAGCTATTCTCTCCTTCCTCATTATCTCCTATGCAGCAGCAACACAGTGGCTGGACAAGTGCAAGGGAGCATTAAGAGAAAAGAGAAGATAGTATCCCTGGCTTAGTGATAACAATACCCTGGCACCAGGTGGCTAGGATGAATCACTGCAGGAAAAAAATCATGTTTAGATCTGCAGGGAAGGGATGCAAATATTAAATCTAAAAAAAAAAAATTCTTAGTAGTGATTTGCATTTTCTCATTTTCAAGAAATAATAAGAAAGTAAGATAGTTTCAGGCCTGCTTTAAAGAGCATTCAAGCCCCATCAGTCTGGAATGATAGTTTAAGAAAACCAGAGTTATAACAATATAACCCTTTCAACAATCAGCTGAGCCAGAGAAACTCTTCCCTTGTCACTAACAGCATATTGATTTGGAAAACCAAGAAATTGGAGAATGAACATACACTTGCACTCCTATTTCTGGTCTGAACAGTGACTAGGAAAGTATAGTAATAAGCTAAGCAAGAAACCGTGAAGGTTTTGGCCAAACACATCCCCCCACTCGCACATTCCAAGTTCCCATATATGGTCCTTCCTAAGTCTCATTACATAGTTGAGATTGTGTAGTATTCACCCACTGCCAGGGTCACTAGATCAGAAGGCCAATGTAAATGATATTCCTTGATGAGAAAGAGGTGCAAAAGAAAAGATACAAAATCTGCTCCTACTTTTATACCATGGGCTGGAATGAGTTCCATATTGGGCTTCGCACAAGGCCTCGCAACACACACGATAACCCCGTCTTCACAAAATTCCTAATGTTTCCACAAGAATACAAAGATTGCATCCCACCTTCAGTACTTTAGTCATGCTTCTAAGTTCATCAGTGCAACAGCACATGTGTAATACTCTAGAGGCACTGGACATGTGCACTATGTCAAAAATCGAATTTACATTAAATGCTGTGGACCTACTGATTCTGGAGAGCAGTACTGAAGGAAATGCAGAATTTCTCTGTATTTGAATAGTATACACATGCAGTGATTTCTATCACTTACTATCATTTAGTATAGCACCCAGAAACCCCCGGAATGGTGTTAGGATTTGCAAATATAAGGTCCCTGCCCCAATAAGCTTAAAATGTAAGATGCTGGACCAGAGCTCATTTCATTGACTTGAATGGGTTTTGGACAACGCCCTACGAAGACAAGTGACACAAGAAGTATGGAAGAGGAGGACATTACATTTTTATATAAATTTTCAAATGTATAAAATATTATAAATAGGTAAAGTAAGTGCCAGCTATCCTCGTCAGTCTCTCACACTACAAATATCAAGAATAATTTATAGCATTCAGGATTTTTCCAAAAATTTCTATTAATGTAAAATATTGAAGTTACTGATTTAAATGCTCAAAAGTCCAGAAATGCAAACATTAACATTCTCATAGTAATGATAAATCGTTAAACGGAATATAAATTAAAGTACAAATTTAACAACAAAATGAGGTCACACAAGATGTATTTTCAGGTAGTTCTGTGTCAGATTAGCTCTTTGGGGTATTTTTTTTTCTCTTTAAAAGTTTGTTTTAAATTGTTCTTTTAGAGGGAACTTCTTCTCTTCGATCTCCACAGCTTGAATGCTCTCCCCTCATACATCTGCAAAAAGCTCAGTGATGCTATGTGGGAGATCAGCACGTGCAGAAAGGCAGAATAACAAAGTTAAGCTCCACCATGCGAATCCAAGAGGAAAATGTTGTCCTCAGTTTAAAATGGAATTTCTCTGTGGCAGCTAATCCTGAGTAGTGAAAGTGTCCAAAGCATGGAATGGTTAAACAGCAGCTTATCTCACTCTCTGTGCCTTTATCTTCATTATCACCAGAAGACAGATCCTTTCGGAAAATCTTCAGGGTAACTGGCAAAGCTAACAAGTATGTCAACAAACATCTAAATGAATTAAAGGAAGTCACATCATCCTTAGATTAAAAAAAGTTTTACAATGTAGGAAATGTAGTGTTGAGTTAGAAGGCAAAAGATTCCCTTTACCTGTGGGCACAAAGAACATGATATGATAGCAACTAATATTATCAAATAAAAATTGAACATTTGTGTTTAAATTATAAACTTCTAAATTGTGGGCCTTAGAATGAGATAGCCAGATGAGGATGGATTTGAGGGTTTAACTACTGAATAAAGTGGAGTTTTGCCAGATGGAGCCTCTCAGAACCCCTAAATTGGAATCCATAAGGGATTCTCAAGATAGCTGGTGACTAAAAGGGACTGTGCCCAGTTGCAATGCTAGTCTGCATATTCAGGATCAGATTAAGGCAATTGGTGTCCTAGGCACATCAGAAAAAGGGGCCTCCCGTATGTCTCTGACCTCTCCCTCCAGTTGGAAGTACAGTGGCAGGAGTCCCCCTCTACTCCCAGAGAAGTATGATGAAGCAGAGACTGGCAAAGTTCAGGGCATTCCCTGAATTCCCCCTCAGTGGTCCAGCCAAAGGCACCACTCTCAGGTTTCCAGCTTCCCAGCATTGCCTTTTCGGGTGAAGATCCACATCTCTCTCCTGACCACTGTATTCCCAGGCTGTACAAATTTCCTGTCTTCACTGTGTATTTCATAACATAGACAGGCGTGCCAAGGATACCTGCTTGCTTTTTCTTCAGAGACTATTAATACATGTAATTGCTACAGTTATTAGTTACCACACAGCTCTTTCTATGAAAGCCTACTTTATTCTTAAGGGATTCACATTGCTCACATTGGTAGTAGTGTGCCTCCTCCCCATTCAGCCAAAATAGTCTAGAATCTTCTTAAACATCTCAGGATCTATGGCCAAAGTTTTTATTATCCAAAGACCAGCACTGCACAGGAGTTGAGAGGAAGAGGCAGGATGACAGTGAATACCCTGTGACTGCAAGCTCCTTGCAACAGAGACCGTATATAGGTGTCTTTATATGTTTGCACAGCACCTAGCACAATGACTGACACCTCTGGGCACTACCATAATATAAATATTAAATACTAATCTCTAGGGACAATCAGTAGCAAACCTTCAACTATAGTCACTGATTTATATTTTTAAGGCTATCTGAACAAAGGAAGTGTCTCAAAACTTACTATTTTCAGAAAGTGAAAGCTGATGATAGCCCAGATCTTTCAATCAAGGGGACCTGGTACTGCTAGGTTTGTATGTGTCCAACAGGACCGGCTCTGGCTTTTTGGCCGCCCCAAGCCAAAAAAAAAAAAAAAAACGGGCGGCCAGAATGGCAAAGCAAAAAAACGAAAAACAAAACCTGCGGCGCGGCCGGAGCCAGGGTGCAGGGGTCAAGTATCAGAGGGGTAGCCGTGTTAGTCTGAATCTGTAAAAAGCAACAGAGGGTCCTGTGGCACCTTTGAGACTAACAGAAGTACTGGGAGCATAAGCTTTCGTGGGTAAGAACCTCACTTCTTCAGATGCAAGTAATGGAAATCTCCAGAGGCAGGTATATATCAGTGTGGAGATAACGAGGTTAGTTCAATCAGGGAGGGTGAGGTGCTCTGCTAGCAGTTGAGGTGTGAACACCAAGGGAGGAGAAACTGTTTCTGTAGTTGGATAGCCATTCACAGTCTTTGTTTAATCCTGATCTGATGGTGTCAAATTTGCAAATGAACTGGAGCTCAGCAGTTTCTCTTTGGAGTCTGGTCCTGAAGTTTTTTTGCTGTAAGATGGCTACCTTTACATCTGCTATTGTGTGGCCAGGGAGGTTGAAGTGTTCTCCTACAGGTTTTTGTATATTGCCATTCCTGATATCTGACTTGTGTCCATTTATCCTCTTGCGTAGTGAC